>NC_037672.1:41156890-41251000 GCF_003255815.1 Theropithecus gelada
TCTAGAAATGTCCAATATGCTTTAATGAATTCAAGCACATCCCAGGAAATGGTGAGGGACAGTTACATAGGGCTAATACCTCCAAGCTTTTTCTGACACTACCACCAAAAGCGTGGACAGAGAATAAGTTATTCTAGTTGAATCACTCATAAAAATTATTAAAGACATATATGAACATATTTTTAGTCTGTCAATCTTAACCTTGGCTGGTTTAACCTTAGCTGGAGGAATTTTGAAAAATACTGATACTTGGGCAATTATCACAGAATTTCTGAGGTGAGACTTTGATATTGGTGTTTTAAATATCTCTTCAGATGATTTTAATATACAACTATCTTGAAAACGATTGCTCGAAGCACTGGCAATGTCACTAGAATAAACTCATCATGGTATGAAGGTTACCAAGTGGAAAGCAAGTACACATTGGGATGCCTGAGCATTTTGCTATTTATGAGCAAACTGAGTATCTTTCTGTCTCCCCAAAGACAAAGTAAGTTACTGCAGTTAGAAAGCAATCACATCTGCTTGAAGTCTGGGCTAAGTGAGAAGTGAAAATGAAAGAAATGGATTTAATGCGAAGAGGACTGAAGCTAGCAAGATGACAGGTTTACTGGGTATAAAAGAAACTCAGTCCTTTTTAAGAGAGGGAAATACATTTAACTTACACAGGTACCTTCTGTGAGAGGTTAAGGAAGAGATTTAAACTTTTAGTGTTTTACATTCTGGCTCTTGGTTGCAAGAGACAGAAATCCAACTCAAACTAGATTAAGTACAAAGGGAAATTTGTTGGCTCATTCAGCTTGGAAGAATGCTAAGGTTTCTCACAGGAAAGGAGGACTGCAGGAATTAGAGTCTTTGGGATGAAAAATGGGCTCACGGATTCCAGAATTTTCTCTCTCCATCCAAGTCTCACCTCTCTGTGTTGCAGAAAAGATGGCCTCCAGCAGCCATAAAGTGTCATCTTCCCAGCTTAAAACTCACAACAGAAAGATGATTGTCACATGGTATCCTTGGACCAGGCATCATTGCCTGGGAGAGCAGGTCCTGTTATGAGCTACGCTTGGGCCATAAGACACCTCCAGAACTGCATATGGGAGGAAATGGTTCTCTAAGGAAGGGAAGCTGAGTAGACAAGAGCAACTGCTCTCTATTGCATCTTTGAGACTGAGTGAACTAATAGCTCTTCTTTCAGCCTTTTAATAAAAGCCATTTTGTGGGATAAAAATATTTCTAAGTCAACTATAAAACCTTCTGTGAAATTGGAAGGGAAAAATGAAAGGACAGAGTCAGACAGACAATCTTGAATGTCAAAAGTGACAGATGACTTTATGCTTTGCTATCTCTCTTTTCTAGTTGGCAAAATTTAGAAGGATTGCTCTGGACAGATATACCTGCAACAAACAGTGACTTGAAGTACACCGTGCTCTATGAATCAAGTCATGTATTTTCTATATTATGCATGACAATAGCTTTACTTAGGTTACTTTCCCTTTAATGAAAGATCTAGTTTTTATTTTTTTCCCAAGTGGATTCCAAGCTTTCCAAGGATGGCCATCCATGAATTCAGGAGATAAGGACAGACCCATGGGTATGACCCTTGCCATGGGAAGCCCACCCCTTGAACCTGTGAGGGCTTGCATTTTCAGCCTGTTGAAATTATCACAACCATTCTGGATGTCTAAGAACACAGATCTGGTTTCAAATATAGATTTTTTTCAATTGAGTAAAGTTGAGAGAGATCCTATGTTTTTTTTTTTTTTAGAAACTTGTAAGCTGCTTGTGTCCCAAGTGGCTCGTTATTGCCAATAGGAGGGTAACATGAATGTTGTTCTGAATGAAAGTCCAGGTCATGCAATCTAGAATTACAAGGTTGTGGACTGTGTTAATCACTCATTATAGATGTGCCTGAGAAACAGGAACACTTAGAGGTTAAGGGCGTGGGCTCTGGAGCCAGTTGCTTGGATTTTTGATTTTTTTTTTTTTTTTTTTTTTTTTTTGAGGCAGAGTCTCATTCTGTCGCCCAGGCTGGAGTGCAGTGGTGTGATCATAACTCACAGCGGCCTTGACCTCCTGGTCTCAAGCAATCCTCCTGCCCCAGCCTCCTGAGTAGCTAGAACTAGAGGCACATGCCACTATGTCCAGCTAATTTTTTTTTATTTTTATAGAAATGGTGGTTCTCCTATGTTATACAGTCCAGGCTAGTCTCAAACTCCTAGGCTCAAGCGATTTTCCCACCTCGGTTCTAATCAAAGTGCTGGAATTACAACCTAGTTGTTGGGTTTTATGTTGACTCTTTCACCTACCATTTGTGTATCCCTGTGTCAGTAAGTAGGCTTCCCCATCTAAAGAATGGGGATAATAATAGTGCCCACTTAGCAGCATTGCTCTGAGAAATAAAAGGATTAATGTGTGTATACAAACCATGCCTGGCACACAGGAAACACTTGGTAAAGATTGGCTTTTACCATCTTCATTAGATAGAATTAGATTACGTCCTCTGTGTATATCTTTCTTTTTCTTTTTGAGATAGAGTCTTGCTGTGTCACCCAGGCTGGAGTGCAGCGGTGCGATCTCGGCTCACTGCAACCTCCACCTCCCTGGTTCAAGCGATTCTCATGTGTCAGCCTCCCAAGAAGCTGGGATTACAGACGCGTGCCGTCATGCCCAACTAATTTTTGTATTTTTAGTAGAGACAGGGTTTCGCCACATTGGCCAGGCTGGTCTGGAACTCCTGACCTCAAGTGATTCACCCAGCTCAGCCTCCCAAAATGCTGGGATTACAGGCATGAGCCACCGCACCTGGCTCCTCTGTATATATCTTAATCCAAAATGAGCAACTACCCACCAGAGGGATCTTCAAAGCTTAGTGTTCTCTACTGGCCTCTCCCCAAGCCACATGAAGAGCACAGACCTTGGAACTTTTTTTTTTTTTTGAGACAGAGTCTTGCTCTGTTGCCCAGGCTAGAGTGCAGTAGCACAATCTTGGCTCACTACAAGCTCCACCTCCCGGGTTCACGCCATTTTCCTGCCTCGCTTCCCAAGTAACTGGGACTACAGGCGCCCGCCACCACACCCGGCTAATTTTTTATATTTTTAATAGAGACAGGGTTTCACTGTGTTAGCCAGGATGGTCTCGATCTCCTGACCTCGTGATCCGCCCACCTCGGCCTCCCAAAGTGCTGGGATTACAGGCGTGAGCCACTGCACCCGGCTCCCTGGATCCAAATTTTTGTTCCACTGTTATGTGTGAGACCCTAGGCAAGCTGTGTTACTCTGGGCCAATTAGGGACACCTCTGAGTCCCACTTTCCCCAGCTGTAAAAACAGGATAATCACAACGAACTCACTCCTCTGCCAGGTGGGCAGATCAAGCAGGCCAGGTTTGCCAGCTGCCCCAGGCCCGAGCTTGGCATTGATGGGGAAGCACAGGGAAGGTGAACTAATCGAGGAGTGGCTCGGGTGCACCCCGGTCTCTCTTTCCCCCTACTGACAATGATTCAGTAAATTCACTGTGACTTATTCTTAACTCTCCTGTTTTATTTCCCTGTCTCATTCTCAGGTTTTTGCTTTTCTGGATTTCAGAAATAGTTTGGTTGCCAAAACTGGTTGAATGAGCTACTTTTAAAATTAATCAACTGATACAAAGTACTGCTTTGCACAGTGGTTCTAGTAATTCCCCTTGTCAGAACCATCCTATAACAGAATGTTTTGGCAAAATGGGAGGATTTCTAAAATTCACATTATGAGAACTACTTTTACCATCCACGTCCAGGAAAATCCCAGTGTTGTATACATCTTTCTTCTTAAACCAGAGCAGCAAGATAAATCAAGTGGATCATCACCAAAGAATCTTACATGGAGGTATCCAAAAACAGACATTTAAAATTTATTGTTACACACACCAACACAAGGTCCTCCTTGGGCTACTGGCTTAGTCCTAGCTGGGTGGCCTCAGACTTTAACCTTAGCTGTTGAATTTGAAGTTGGCTGAGTAGCTCATGTTTATGGATAAATGAGCAAAACATTAAAGATCAAAAGCGAAAAATAAAATTACTATGGAATTCAATATTTTAGAAGCTGGAGCCGGGTAAATGTTACTGAAGTGTGGCATTCAGAACGAAAGGCCCCCACTTATGATAATGCACCTAACAAGGAAATGAGATTGACACAGCAATTCTCTGTTTTGTTGTCCCCTGAGGTTAGAGATTATGCAGTGCATGTTTCTGTTTTTAGTTTCTTTGGTAGTTCCTGTGGTGAGAGACTACACTCTGCATATTTGTCACGGTTGCACTTCTCTCAGGTGCTGGGGTCTTTGAGGTAGCGCAGGAAATGCCGTTCTCATCTGAGCCTTGAATTCCATTTCTCCCCACCTCAGTTGCCCCAGGACATCCCCCTCCTATGCTGATTTCTTTATTTATGTTCAGTAGCCAGGGAATTCCACAGGGGAAACATGAGTCTCTCTTAACAACAGTTGTTGCTTTCAGAAATGTTGTTCAAGTCGGGGGCCCAATGACAAAATGTTTACATTCTTTATTTGACACCCCATTGTAATCCTGAGGCCTTTCAACACCAATCAAAGGTAAATTAAGAACAGGCAACTGGCTGGGCACGGTGGCTCATGCCTGTAATCCCAGCACTTTGGGAGGCCAAGGCGGGTGGATCACGAGGTCAGGAGATAGAGACTATCCTGGCTAACACGGTGAAACCCTGTCTCTACTAAAAAATACAAAAAAATTAGCCGGGCGTAGTGGCAGGCACCTGTAGTCCCAGCTACTCAGGAGGCTAAGGCAGGAGAATGGCATGAACCTGGGAGGCAGAGCTTGCAGTGAGCCGAGATGGGGCCCCTGCACTCTAGCCTGGGCAACAGAGCAAGACTCTGTCTCAAAAAAATAAATAAATAAAAAAAGAACAGGCAGCCATGGAAGATCACTATGGAGTTGAATGAAAAATAAACTTGTTAGGCTTATTTTATGACAAAGAAACATGAGTTGGGATCCATTGACTCTTTGGTAATGTTGATTGTAGCTGAATCCTTGGGTACAAGTGTCATCAGTAAGCCCCAACTGCATTAGTCAGGGCTTTCTAGAGAAATAGAACATAGATAGTTAGATAGATACATCTATTATAAGCAATTGGCTCACATGATAGTGAAATTGAGTAGTTTTGTGATCCGCTATCTGTAAGCTGAAGACTTAGGAAAGCTGGTGGTGTAGCTCCAATAAAAGTCCATAGGCTTGAGAACCAGGAGAACCAATGGTGTAAGTTCCAGTTCAAGTGCAAGAGAAGATGAGTGTCAGAGCCCAAAAACAGACAGAGTGAATTCTTCCTTACTCCTCATTTTTATTCTATTGAGACCTCCAATGGATTGGATGGGGCCCACCCGTATTAGGGAGAACAACCTGCTTTATTCAGTCTGTTGACTCAAATGCTAATCTCAGCCAGAAACATCCTCACAGACACACCCAGAATAATGTTTAACCATGGCCCAGTCAGTTCGACATGTAAAACTTAACCACACACCCAGAGTAATGTTTAACCAAATATCTGGGCACCCTGTGGCCCAGTCAGGTCGACATGTAAAACTAACCATTACACCAACTCAGACCACCTTAAGGAGAAGAGGAATGTGTTGACTGACATAACTGGGATAAACGTGTGGCTAACAATCACCATAGCAGTCAAGGCAATAGCAGCTGGAACCAAGACTTGGTGCTGGCATCCACTCTTCCTCCCCGCTTGCCTCAGTTTATCTTTGAGGATCTATCTCAGCCTCTCCTGCTGCAGAGTGACCGTGTCCACATGTCAGAGCCCACAGCTTCAACTTAGTAGCCTAGCACA
Source organism: Theropithecus gelada (assembly GCF_003255815.1). NCBI lineage: Eukaryota > Metazoa > Chordata > Mammalia > Primates > Cercopithecidae > Theropithecus > Theropithecus gelada. The sequence continues at coordinate 41,162,728 of NC_037672.1, forward strand.
AGAGAGTTCTTTCATCACAGGCTTGTATATAAATCCTAGGAAAGGACACTGATTTGCTCTATTTGGGGACATATGACTACTCTGGGACCAATCAATCTCTGCTGCCAAAGGATGGATATTATGATTGATTGATCTGAGTCCAATGTTTACCACTACAGTCAGGGGAGAGGGTATATTCCCGAAGGAGGGAATGTGATAATTGTCATTAGAGACCAGGACAGTCCATCCCTTGGCTGCCTGACACATATATGCATACAATCAGAAGAATGGATTCATTTATTATAACAGTCCCATGTTCAGCCAAAACACACTCACCCATTTCCTGTGAGAGTAACAACTTAATGTCACATCCAGTTATTGCATCTAGCTCCAAGGATAGGATTTCTGGGCAATGCCTTTTCCTCTTGGTCAAGTTCAAATGTGGCTCTTTATGGTCCATCAACCTATGCCTGATTATCTCCAAAATATCCAGCATATAATAATGGAGGTAAGGGAGGATAAATGCAATTAAAACCCCCAATTAGGCCTCAGTGCAGTGGCTCATGCCTGTAATCCCAGCACTTTGGGAGGCCGAGGAGGGAGGGTCATTTGGGCCCAGGAGTTTGAGACCACTCTATGCAACATAGTGAGACCTCATCTCTGCAAAAAATAGCCGAGTATAATGGTGCTTGCCTGTTGTCCTCGCTACTTGGGAGCCTGAGGTGGAAGCATCCCTTGAGCCTAGGAGATCGAGGCTACAGTGGGCAGTGATTGCACCACACTGCACTCCAGCCTGGGCAACAGAGTGAGACTTTGTCTCCAAAAAAAATTTTTTTTTTAAGTGCCTGGGGAACATAGCGAGACCTCATCTCTGCTAAAAATCAAAATATTTAGCTAGGTGTGGTGGCATGCGCCTGTGATCCTAGCTACTCAGGAGGCTGAGGTGGGAGGATTGCTTGAGCCTAGGAAGTCGACACGGCAGTGAGCCGTGATTGCACCACTGCCTTCCAGCCTGGGTGAGAGAACGACGCCCTGTCTCGGGGGGGGGGGGGGGGGGGGGGGGGGGGGGGGGGGGGGGAGTTAGAAAAAGGGGCAGATGGAAAGCAAAATGTAACAATAAACTTTTCTGTATCTTGCTAGACAGGGATAGCAAGGAGCCCCTTCTCTAACAGTGAAACCCCTCCAAAAATCTATTCACTTGATTTGAAGTGGTTTTACTGGCAAGCTTATAATGAAACAACAGGGCAGACACAGCACATTTTCTTAAGAAGATGTGGAAGACATGCTCCCATCCTTGATGCCCATGCCATGCTCAAACCAGTCTGTTTAGGGTTGGGTGACGTGCTAGCCACATATTCCAAAACCCAAACCAGACTTCAAGTCTGACTACAGATTCAAGAACTGCTTCCACATGTGTCATTTAGGTGACAAAACATTAGCTTTTCAGGAACAACTTTCTCATTTGGACCATTCATATTGGAATCCTTTCTGCCATATAACACATACTTCCTTGCCTTGAAATACGAGCAATCCACATTCGTTGTTTGAAAAGGAAAAAAATACAGATGAACAACAAAAATATCCAGAGATAGTAACTGTCAACACTTTGACTTACATTCTTCTTAGTGTTCTTTTTTAGTATATGATGTGTGTTTGTGTGTATGCATGTGTGTGTGTTTTAGTATATGCATGTGTGTTTGTGTATGTTTTTTAGTGTATGCATATGTGTTTATGTATGTGTTTGTGTTTTAGTATATGCATGTGTGTTTGTGCGTATGCATGTGTGTGTATGTTTTTTAGCATATGCATGTGTGTTTGTACGTTTTTGAAACATGGAATTATATCATGCAACTTGTCTAAAGCCTGCTTTTCTCCTCCTGCCTTCCTAAAAGTTAATAATGGATGACTCAGGGGTGAGGCCAGGGAGTTGGCCTTTTTGAGTGCCTGGGCCCTGGGGAGCATTATGTACACGAATTCTCTTTTAAAATCAGAATTACCAACCCAGAAACATAGAAATAGAGGTCCCAGCCTGGGACTTGATATCCTCGCGCTAGCCAAACCTTCCCTTGTCCCCCTCCTCATCATCCTGAGGATTGATTCCTCTTGATAGAAACCCTCTTCTTCCAGCCTCCCTTCTCTTTCTTCTCTCTGTGACAGAGACTCCTGTTTTCAGCTTTATGGGAAGTTCTTCGTGAACATTTTGGTGGTCTGTGGGACCAATGGGACATAATATATGAAATCACGACTGTCCTAGAATCTCCAGGGCCAGAGGTCACCATCAGACATCAGAGTAAGTGTTTAGTTCCTGGCAGATCCTCTCTGGACCAGGACCTAAACACTTACTGTGATACCTGATGGTGACCCCACACTTGCGTCTGTGGGCAGTAACTCCAGGTTCTTTCATGAAGACTGAATTTTAGGATTGGGGTCAGGACAGTATTTTTGTTTCTTCCTTTCTTCTCCCCTCACGTTCTCCTGTGCACGGGACCCCCAAACCTCCAATAGGACGAAAATTGAGTTTGGAGCATGGCCCAAAAGCTGCAGACTCGGCCAATATGCGTAACCTGACCTGTCTTGCGGAGACAGTACTTTATCCCATCCCGCACTTCCTTGTGCATCTCTGCTGTGCATCTCTGTTATATGCTTAAAGCGACAGAAATGCTATTTTATGCATTTTCACAAAATGATCTCTCAGCCCAGTTTTGAAAATCTCAATGGCAATGTTGAAGGTGAGTCAGTAGATGCATAAGAACTCTTTGGAAGTTTAAGTCTTAATCTTTTTTTCTTTTGTGGCTTCAGGTCAAATAATATCCAGCACCTGTAGTGCTACCACCAGTGTGATTCTTTTTAAAAGTGAATGGGGTCTTGTCACTTCTTTGCTCAAATCCATCAGTGGATTCCCCTCTCACTCAGGCTAAAGCTTACACACACTGCAGAGGCCCTTATGATCGCCTTTCTTTTCCCCACGTGTGTGATCTCACCCTCCTGTGCTTACCCCACTCCATCCACACCAGTCTAGCTGTTTCTGGAGCCTTCAAGGAGCAGCCTTGTTTCAGGGTCTCTGAGCTTGCTGTTTCCTCTGCCTGGAACTCTCTTCCCCTCAGATCCACGGGGGTTGCTCCTTCAGCTCCTTTACATCTCTGATCAAATTCTCAGTGTGAGCAAGCATGCCCTGAGTGAGAGATCAAAATGTTGCCTTCTCAATGAGACCCTCCTGCCCTGTCCCTACACTCACTAACACCCTCCACTTTCTCTCTGCAGCCTTCATCACTTTGCAGTATCCCTTCTGCTTGTTTCCTTTGTTCATTGTCTACCTCTCACTAGAATGTAGACTCTGTGGAGGCAGAGACTTTTGCTCACTGCAGTATCCCCATTACAGACAAGAGTGCCAGGCTCGATAAATATTTGTCAAATAAATAAATTGAAGGCAATTTCCTCAGAGGCTAAATAATCATCATCTAGAACTCCTTCTCTTTTTAAGTACAGATGCCCACTCATTAATGCAATAGATATCTCATAAGTTGGCCATAACATATAATCTATTTGTCTCTTGATTTTCATTATGGAATTAAAGATGCATTTCTATGGAAAAAAAAAAAAAAACTCCCAGGAGATTAAACAAGGATTAGGAAAACTTCCAAGCCTATAACATTCCGGGCGTCATTGTCATGTTGTATACTTGCTGCCTTGGCATTCGCCTATCAGTTCCTGTTCCTTGGTAACATTGCAGCCCCTGTCTTAGTTTCTAAGGAGGCTTTCTTTTTTTTAATGCCAGGATCCCCTTACTCCATACTCACAATGTTCTGAACCTCTTTCTCTTTTCCTTCTCCTTGTGCCTAATGGGTAATGCTATTATCCAAAGGTTACAAAGCACGCCACCTTACAGATACAAATGGAGTCAGAACATTAGAAATGCAGATATCCTGTTTTATCCTCAGACCCTGCAGCATCTCTTGCCCTGAAAATACCTCACCTAACAAAGATTTCTTGGAGTCCTAAAAGGGCCCCACAACTTGGTTGTCACCTATGGACACCATTTGGTGTCTGCCGTGCTCTTTTTCTCCTGCTTTGACTTTTCTTAGCTGCTACCCAGTGCCAAAAACACCATCTGAAGGCTCTCATCATTGTCAGTGCTGGTGGCTGTCTACTGGGAGCATGCCATAGCATATAGGCTAAGGGTGCCATCTCCTGATGCTCCCAAGACTGCCAGTTCTCCAGACATCACTCTAAGAGAAGGACAAAGGTCCCAGTGCCAAGTGCATTGCTGCATTTGGTCCTCTGGACCTTGAGGAGTAGCAGTGCTTGTTTTTTTCTTTTTGGTTGTTTATCATCTGTCTGAAGCTTTGGAATGACAGTTGACTTCTACCATTTCTACCAAGGTTTCAAAAATCTCAAGGTCAAGTTTTGGTTAGTGCTGAAGCCCAGGATTCCATGGGCTTCCTGACCCTGTAGGTTACTGCTGCAAGGATTTGAATTATCCCTGGAGGGAGGTTTGGGCATGGGAGTCTTGAGAAAATGATCCACATCTTGCTGCAAGGATTACTGTTTTTTGTTTGTTTGTTTTTTGTGAGGCAGAGTCTCGCTCTGTCGCCCAGGTTGGAGTGCAGTGGTGTCATGTTGGCACACTACATGCTCCACCTCCCGGGTTCACGCCATTCTCCTGCCTCAGCCTCCTGAGTAGCTGGGACTACAGGCGCCCGCCACCACGCCCGGCTAATTTTTTGTATTTTTAGTAGAGATGGGGGTTTCATCGTGTTAACCAGGATGGTCTCGATCTCCTGACCTCGTGACCCGCCTGCCTCGGCCTCCCAAAGTGCTGGGATTACAGGCGTGAGCCACCGTGGCCTGCTCTGTTTCTTTCTTTCTTTTTTTTTTCCCGCTAACAAAGCTGGTCTCTACAAGTATTCATGATGGTGCACTCCAGCCTGGGCGACAGACCAAGACTCCGTCCCCAAAAGACCCCAAAACCTTAATTTATCAATACCAAAATGGTAAACTCCAGCATGTTAACTTCAATTTAAACTTGAGTTGTAGTAATGTCCAGAATAACCCATCTTATTCCCAGTGACTCTGGCCACATTTCTTTGGACCTGATTCTTGCTCTGGTAAGACCTGTATTAACTGAATGTTAATATGCTCACCAGGACTCCTTTGCTGGGCCATTTTTGTGTGTCTAATTTTGTTTATTTAAATCATTTCCAGAAGCGGTTTTTTGCTTAAGCCATGACATTTTCTGGTCTCTCTGTGTGTTTTCAAATTAGTCCTCAGCTTCATGCTTTGGTGGGCTGGATCAGTCAATGGATAGCCCCTAAATGTATACATAAGGTTGATCCATGGATCCTGAGACACAGGGGAAAGAAAAAAGATATTGCATAAGAATGGTGCAGCAAGAATTTCAGGATGGAGACTCTGTATGTCAGGCCTCGGGGATGCAGATTGATGGTGACCATAATTAATGTTCCATACATGCTATAAACTGTTTCTGGGAGTTAACATGTAGTTTATTTGGGCTGCTATAGCAAAATACCATAAACTGGGTGGCTTATAAACAACCAACATTTATTTCTCATAGCTCTAGAGGCTAGGAAGTCCAAGATCAAGGCACTGGCAAATTGGGTGTCTGATGAGGGCCCACTTTCTGGTTCATAGGTGGTACCTTTTCACTGTGTCCTCATATATTGGAAGGGGCTAGCTAGCTCTCTGGGATCTCCTTCTATAATGATACTAATCTCATTCATAAGAGCTTTGTCCTTATAATCCAAACACCTCCCCAAGACCCCACCTCCTAATGCCATCACCTTGGGGTTGAGGATTTCAACATACAAATTTTGGGAGGTTACAAACATGCAGACCATAGCATAACATGACCTATCTGGCAGGGAATGGGGTAGAATCAAGAAGCTAGGGACCCTCTTTGTGTGGGGATCTTTGGACCTGGTGGATTTTTCATACCTCATGGACCACAGCCTTGGAGGATACCAGGAAGACACACCTAGCAGTAGCCTATGAATCTGTCATTCTTATGTCCTTTTTGATGCCCCGTGAAGCTTGTGATTACAAATAATCTGCATTTATGAGATCAATTTCATAATCCATTCACAAACTCACCTGTGCTTCTCCTGAATCTAGGCCTAAGACACAAAATTTGTATATTCAAACAACTTGTACTTTTGGATATTATCTGACACCTTCAGTCATCCTTTTTTATGAGGGTTTTGACACTGTTCCCATAATTGTCTATGGAATAGTACAGGCATACCTCGTATTGTGGGTTCAGTTCCAGACCATTGCAATGAAGCAAATGTTGCAATAAAGTGAATCACATGAATTTGTTGGTTTCCTAGTGCATGTAAAAGTTATGTTAACACTATAGTCTATTAAGTGTGCAACAGCTTTATGTCTAAAAAAAGCAATGTACATTCTTAATTTAAAAAATATGGGCCAGGCACAGTGGCTCACACCTGTAATCCCTGCACTTTGGGAGACCTAGGTGGGTGGATTGCAAGAGCCTAGGAGTTTGAGACCGGCCTGGAAAATGTGGTAAAATCCCATCTCTACAAAAAATACAAAAATTAGCTGGGCATGATGGTGTGCACCTGTGGTTCCAGCTACTTGGGAGGCTGAGGCAAGAGAATCACTTGAACCTGGGAAGGTCGAGGCTGCAGTGAGCCCTGGTTGTGCCACTGCACTCCAGCCTGGGCAACAGAGTGAGACCCCCCCAAAAAAATGTGTGTGTATATATATACACACACACATATATGTATATATATACACTTTATATATATACACACATACACATATATGTGTATATATACACTATATATACATATACTGCCAGGTGCAGTGGCAGGTGTCTGTAGTCCCAGCTACTCAGGAAGCTGAACCAGGAGGATCCCTGGAGCCGAGGAGTTTTAGACCAGCCTGGACAACATAGTGAGACCCCCATCTCAAAAAAATTTTACCTGATTGCTAAAAAATACTAACGATCATCTGAGCCTTTAGTAAGTCATAATCGTTTTGCTGGTGGAGGATCTTGCCTCAATGTTGATGGCTGCTGAATGATCAGGGTAGTGGTTGCTAAAGGTTGGGGTGGCTGTGGTAATATCTTATAGTAAGACAATGAAATTTGCTGCTGCATCTATTGACTCTTCCTTTCATGAAAGATTCTCTGTAGCATGAGATGCTGTTTGATAGCATTTTACCCACAGTAGAACTTCTTTCAAATTTGGAATCAATGACCTTAAACTCTACCACTGCTTCATCAACTAAGTTTATATAATATTCTAAATTCTTTGTTGTCATTTCAACAGTATTCACAGTATCTTCACCAGGAGTAGATTCCATCTCAATAAAGCATTTTCAAGCTGGTATGGTGGCACATACCTGTAGTCGCAGCTACTTGGGAGGCTGAGGTGGGATAACTGCTTGAACCCAGGAGTTTGAGATTAACCTGAACGACATAGCGAGACCCTGTCTCTAAAAAAGAAAAAAGAAAAAAAAAACTTTCTTTGCTACTCCATAAGAAGCAAGTCTTCATGCTGTGCAATTTTATCATGAGATTACAGCAGTTCTGTCCCATCTTCACACTCGTCTTCCAAATCTAGTTATCTTGCTACTTACACATTTGCAGTTACTTCCTCCACTGAAGTCTTGAACTCCTCAAAGTCATGCTTGAGGATTGGAATTAACCTCTTCCAAATTTCTCTTAATGTTGATATTTTTACCTCCTTTCATTAATCACAAATGTTCTGCATGGCATCTAGAATGGTGAATCCTTTCCAGAAGGTTTTCAATTTAGTTTGCCAAGATCCATCAGAGGAATCACTATCTATGGCAGCTACGGCCTTACAAAATGTGTTTCTTAGTAAGAACATAATTTTGACTTTTGATCTGTGGCTTACGTAATGGATATTGTGTTAGCAGGCATGAAAACATTAATCTCCTTGTACATGTCCATCAGAACTCTTGGGGGACTAGGTGCATTGTCAATGAGCAGTAATATTTTGAAAGGAGTCTTTTTTTCTGAGCAGTAGGTCTCAACAGTGGGCTTAAAATATTTGGTAAACCATCAATAGAGGTGCTGTCATCCAGGCTTTGTGGTTCCACTTATGGAGCACAGGCACAGTAGATTTAACATAATTCTTAAGGGCCCTAAGATTTTTGCAACAGTAACTGAGCACTGCCTTCAACTTAAAATCACCCCTAACAGAGATTCAGCCTGTCCTTTGAAGCTTTGAACTGAGTCATTGACTTCTCTCTAGCTAGGAAAGTCCTAGATGGTATCTTCTTCTAATAGAAGGCTGTTTCATCTGCATTGAAAAATGCGTTGTTTAGTGTAGCCACCTTCCTCAATGACCTTTGCTAGATCTTCTGGATAACTTGCTGTAACTTATTCATCAGAACTTGCTGCTTCACCTTGTACTTTTATGTTATGGAGATGATTTCTTAAACCTCATAAACCAACCTCTGGTAGCTTCACACTTTTCTTCTGCAGCTTCCTCACCTCTCTCATCCTTCATGAAATTGAAGAGGGTTAGAGCCTTGCCCTGGATTAGGCTTTGGCTTTAGAGAATGTTGTGGCTTGTCTGAACTTCTATCCAGACCACTCAAACTTTCTCCATAGCAGCAATAAGACTGTTTTGCTTTCCTATCATCATGTGTTCTCTAGAGTAGCACTTTTAATTTCCTTCAATAACTTTTTCTTTGCATTCACAACTTGTCTAACTGGTGCAAGATGCCTAGCTTTCGTCCTGCCTTGACTTTTGACATGTTTTCCTCATTAAGCTAATCATTTCTAGCTTTTATTTTAAAGTGAGAGATGTGAGATTCTTCCCTTCACTTGAGCACTTAGAGGCCATTGAATGGTTATTAATTGGCCTAATTTCAAATACTGTGTCTCAGGGAGTAGGGAGGTCCAAGGAGAGGGAGAGAGATGGGTCAGTCAGTGGAGCAGTCAGAACACAACATTTATCAATTAAGTTTGTCATCTTATATGGGCATGGTTTGTGGCATCTCAAAACAATGACAATATTAACATCAAAGATCACTGATCAGAGATCACTATAATAGATATAATAATAATGAAAATGTTTAAAATACTGCAGGAATACCAAAATGTGACCCAGAGTCATGAAATGAGCACATACCGTTGGAAAAATGGGGCTAATACACTTGCCTAATGCAGAGTTGCCACAAATCTTCAATTCATAACAAATGCAATATCTGTAAAGCACAATAAAGCAAATCACAATGAAATGAGGTGTACCTGCATTCACTTACACACATACCCCAAGTTTCATTGTAGAGATTTAGAACTGCCTCGAGAACCATGCAGGGCTATCTCATTCATTTATTCAACCTGCACTATTTATTGAGCAACACTATGTGTCAGATATTGTATTTGAGTAGGTGGTGAACAAACATTTTCTATCCTAGTGAGTTCACATGGAACTGGGAGAAACAGGCCATGAGCAAGTATGTATGTGTAAGTAGAGAAATGTTTCAATAATAGTGCCAAGAAGAAAAATTGGTAAGGGGTGGAGTAATGGGGATGGGAGTGTACTACTTTGTACAGTGCAGCCAGCCAGGATAACTTTTCTGAGGAAATAACATTTTCGCAGAGATGTAAAAGAAATAAGGGAAGGAGCCATGAGTTTTGAGGTGGAAGAACCTTTAGATAGAGGAAACAGCAAATGCAAAGGGACTGAGGAACAAGAAGGTTTGTCTTGTTCAAGGAATAATTAGGGCAGTAGCAGTAGTGGTATTGATACTGGTGGAGGGTCTTGACTGCAAGTTTTTCAGGCTCTTGGCATTTCGAACAAAGAATTGAACAAATGCATAGCAAAGCAAGGAAAGAATGAAGCAATGAAAGCAGAGGTTTATTGAAAATTAAAGTACACTCCATAGTGTGGAAACATGCTGAGCAGCAGCTCAAGGGCCTTGATACAGAATCTGCTGGGGTCCTGATACCCCCCTAGAGGTTTCCCATTGGTCACTTGGTGTTCACCCCCTGCAAATGAAATGATGGCTTGCAATCAGTCTGATTGGTTGGTTGCTGCTCACAACTAATCAGAGGCTGAAGTGAAGTTACAATGGTTCCACCCCTATGCAAACATCTGACTGGTTGTGGAAAGCAACTACTCAGAGGCTAAAGTGAAGTTACAAAGTTGCACTCATATGCAAATGAAGACTTGGCTGGCAATCAGTCTGATTGGTTGCTGTCTGCCACCAATCAGAGGCTGCAGTGAAGTTGCAAAGTTACACTCCTATGCAACCAGTCAGAGGTACTTTCAATTTTCCATGTGTCCCGCAGAAAAGGTGGAGGTTTGCAAAGGGAGTAGTCGCTGATCCTTTTGTTACTTAGGTGTGGAAAGTTGGTGGGGGTGGGAGGGTTCCTTTTGATTTAATTCTGGAAAGTCAGGGTGAATTGGCCTTAGGTTCCCTGCCTCCAGACCCTATCTCCTGCCTCAGTGTGAGGTGTCAGGATGGTGGCAGGAATGGGATGGCAGTCGGTGGGAAGGAATATCTTTAGAATATCAAAGATTGAGAGGTAGTAGGAGGCCAGAACAAGTAGGGCAAGGCATGGATTTTGGATTTTAATCTCTGTGTGATAGGAAGCCATTGGAGGGTCTTGAGCCAGGTGTAACATGATTTGATCTGTTTTATTTCAGAGATCTCAGTTGTGGCAGAGACCTTAGTTGTTGGGCTGGGGTTGGTTGCTACTAGAAGACTTCTAGGTTTCCCATCTCCTTTCATTCTGGGCAGCTTCATCTTGATCTATTTTGCATATTGGGCTTCTAGATAGATTTTTTCTTTGTGTTTTTTTTAGGCAGAGTCTCACTCTGTCGCCCAGGCTGGAGTGCAGTGGCTCGATTTCAGCTCCGCCTCCCGGGTTCATGCCATTCTCCTGCCTCAGTCTCTCGAGCAGCTGGGACTACAGGCGCCTGCCACCCGGCCTGGCTAATTTTTTGTATTTTTAGTAGATACGGGGTTTCACCGTCTTAGCTAGGATGGTCTTGATCTCCTGAGCTCATGCACCATGTTAGCTTGGATGGTCTTGATCTCCTGACCTCGTGATCCGCCTGCCTCAGCCTCCCAAAGTGCTGGGATTACAAGTGTCAGCCACCATACTAGGCTGATTTTTTTTTTTTTTTTAAAGAAAGATTTCTACAACTTGAAAAACTTTGGAAAATTACGTTTTATATTGCCTGTTATGTTTATAAAAACCAGTGGCAAGTGGAAAAATTAAAGTGATAGGAAATAATTATTTCATAAATTTTGCTCCATTGAGACAAAGATGGAAACCACAATAGGGCAAGAGGTGGTAAAGCTTAACCTCAGCTGGACCATCTGTGTTTAAGCTAGTTGAATTCTTCTTTTGTGTTAACTAGAAAGGAAAAGGGCAAAATTAAAGATGAGGATCATTTGAGAATTTACAGTACTTTTTAGTTGGATGGAAATAGAAGTCTGTTCAAAGTGGTGTATTATTCACACCCATCTTTAGGAACACGTATACTCAAGGCAACATTGCCTGTACAATGCAAAACTGAGGTTGAAAAGCATACATTGTAAATTTATTTACCATTTTAAATGAAACTTTTTATTTTTGCTTCTTTCGTTTGCATTACATTGGTGAATGGGAAATGTGTGTGTGTGTATATATAGATAAGTATATGCATATGCATATGTATATATATATAAAATGTTTGAATTTTTAAGAATTGATATTGTTAGAAGTTTTCATGAATCTTAAAATTCTTTACCCCGCAGGGGCATTGCCTTATTAAATTGTTGCCTGACATTTATTCAATGATGACAATGTGCTAGGGCTTTGCTTTTAAATATGATTTATTTTAAAATTATCTTAAAATGATTTTTACAAATAGGATTTATTTAAAAATCATTAGTCCTTTAAAACTCAAAACCTTGTCCCATTCCAGCAGGTGTAGCTAAAACAACAACAACAACAAAAAACCCTCAAAACTTCAGTAAAAGTATGTGAAAGTATGTGAATGCTCTAAGAGCATTTTGCATGCATTTACTCTTTTAATCCCCAAAACAACTCCAATACCTGGCATTATTTTACCCATTTCATAGATAAGGAAACTGAATCACAGACAGTGAAGCAGTTGACTCAGCGTCATAAAGCAAAATGGAAGAGCTGAGCTTGGCAAGTGGATCCTTTGGTTTCAAGGCCTGCTCTTTGGCTGCTGTGGGGAAGGGAAACCCATCACCCAGGGTGGGGAAGGTGGTTTATCTGGAATGATCTAGGTGGAAGTCCACATCTAGGTGGCAAAGAGAAATTTCACATCCTTTATCCCTTCTGTGAAAACACATGTACTTTCTACTTGAGCCCATCGTCTGGCCACCCCACAGAAACTGTTCCTAGTGCTGTGAATTACAGAACCTTAAGTTATTTGCATTTCTGTGCTCTTTTGGGAATGGATTTACTACTTGAAATATATATATTTTTAGTTACATAATAAAACTTCAAAACTTTGATATCCATAAAATAATATAAGTGGTGCTTGTTAGCAAAGTGTGTTTCTGGATGTGAATCCCTGATTATAAGATATTTATTAAAGTCTTTTTCCTTCTCAAGGAATGGAGAAGTCTAGGAATATTGATCCTTAGGATGATCACTAATAAATTTATTTATTTATTTATTTATTTTTGAGACAGAGTCTCGCTCTGTCGCCCAGGCTGGAGTGCAGTGGCTGGATCTCAGCTCACTGCAAGCTCCGCCTCCTGGGTTTACGCCATTCTCCTGCCTCAGCCTCCTAAGTAGCTGGGACTACAGGCGCCCGCCACCTGGCCCGGCTAGTTTTTTGTATTTTTTAGTAGAGACGGGGTTTCACCATGTTAGCCAGGATGGTCTCGATCTCCTGACCTCCTGATCTGCCCGTCTCGGCCTCCCAAAGTGCTGGGATTACAGGCTTGAGCCACCGCGCCCGGCCAATAAATTTATTTAGTAGTTCTGAACACATAAAAGCTTTGTCTATATTCTTTGGATATTAAAGTGTAAAAAAATTGTAATTGATTAAAAGTTGGATATTGACACTAAATGAGAAGAAACTGACATAATTTATGTGAATGTGCTTAGCTTACTTAAAATGCATTCCGTAAATGATAATGGAATCTAAAGATCTTCAGCTGGAGAAAATGAGGCTAAGGAGGAACTTAAATGGCCAAGTTTATCTTCAGTGTTTTCTCCTTGCCTTCTCGCTCTTTCTGTCTCTCTGTGTTGCTCCCCCTTACTCTGAAAAATATAAAGGCAATAGGGTAACAAACAACATTTCAGAAAAGTAGTATTAAAAGTATAGTCTTAGTCCAGCAGATTTTAAAACATTTTAAAGTTACAAATGTTCAAACAGTGCTTGGCCAGCAATTGGGCAGTAGATGATGAATCAGACTAGAAGGTCAAATAACATACTTGCTTCCCATTAATAAAGGGAAATAGAATCATTTGGGAGAGACTGGATGGATTACTCAAAAACTAATTTTTGTATGATTTTCTAATTACTTAGAAAATAAGAATACCAAAGTATTCCCTCACTGCTTATGTCAAAATAAATTCTATGTAGATTAAGATTTTAATGTAAAAACAAAATTCCATAAAATACTAGAACAAAAATAATAATCTTAGGATGACATAGGACTTTTCAAAGCATAATTCTAAAGCAGAAATAAGAAGGGTTGGCTGATTTTATTAAATTTTAACTAAGAACTTCTGTACGATTAAAGATATAATACCCAATTGAAAGGTTTATAAACTTGGACCAAAATGTGCAGTCATATATAAAGAGTTAATAACTCTATTTAATAGAAAGGACTTACAAATAGAAAAGGTCATCACCCCAAGATCATAAGTGAAGCTCATGAATAGATAGTTCACTGAAGAAACATAACTGTTTAGTAATTGATTTTTTAAAAAAAAAAAACACCCTTAATGTCACAATTAATCAAATATATACATAGTGAAACAAAGAAGTGCCTTTTTTTCATATTAGACTTCCAGAAATCACAAAGCACCCCAAAAGTCCTGAGTAGGGTATAGGGAAATGGGCATGAGACAGTTATACATTTCTGGTAAAAAAAAAAAATTAGCAGTGGGCATCACAAACTAAAAATGTTTATAGCTTTGGAGCCAGTTGTTTCACTTAAAGTATTTAAGGAAATCATTGGAAATACAGACAAAAACTTTTGTACAATAATATTAGTTTTGGCACTAACAATCACAAATATTTAATGCTATAGGAAATTGCTCATGATAAAATTATAAGTAAACAAAGATTATCTCGATTTTGATTGAGAGAAAATATATATCAATTATACCTCAAAGTGTTTAAAAAGAACATGTATACATGTATCGACAAATACATACAGATACCGAAAGAAAATACATCGAATTGTTTTGTTTTGTTTTATTTTGCTTTGTTTTGTTTTGTTTTGTTTTGTTTGAGATGGAGTCTCGCTCAGTAGCCCAGGCTGGAGTGCAGTGGCACAATCTCGGCTCACTGCAAGCTCCACCGCCCAGGTTCATGCCATTCTCCTGCCTCAGCCTCCCGAGTAGCTGGGACTACAGGTGCCCGCCACCACACCTGGCTAATTTTTTTTGTATTTTTAGTAGAGACAAGGTTTCACCGTGTTAACCAGGATGGTCTTGATTTCCTGACCTCGTGATCTGCCTGCCTTGGCCTCCCAAAGTGCTGGAATTGCAGGCGTGAGCCACCGCACTGGCCAACTTTAGACAAATTTAAAGCAAATCATCTTTGGTTGGCTACCTAATTAAATGGTCAACCCTTGGTGCTACAGTGTGAATGAATTTGTGTATCTTTTCCTTTGTAGCTAAAGGAAGGGCCCTTGGCAAGGTAATGAGGGAGGGGCAGATCTAGGCAGGCTGCTTTATGCTCTGAGCACTTTTGCTTTTGTGGGCTGCCTCCTCCAAACAACAAAAAATCAAAAGTTACATTTTACAATTGCGTTGGCATGTAGATCAATATAATCCAGGCTGAGTTATATTTACTTTTTCTTCTGATTTTAAAATAATTTAAATTAAAACTTTTTTGTGGGCTCCTAAAAGGAGCATGGCCTAGGTGCTACGCTAACCAGGCCCAGTGGAGGAGTTGGCTCTGGGCCCAGGTGGGAGGCTCAAGGACAGGCCAGGGATTGAGGAGACACCACAGTGGAGGGGTAGGATTCTAGAAGGCAGGATGGAACAGTGCCATCTACTCCGTCAATGGCCTTGAGCAGCTGTTGTTTATTCTTCGTCCTTGTGGAACAATCAAATTTCAGGTTACCAGGGAGTCCTCGTCAAACCCTGCTCTCGTTTGTGCGTCACATTTCCAAGGCCTTTTGTAGGAAGGCATGTTAGAAATCTCTGTGACTCTCTGTTTGGGGGTAAGAGGGTTTAACAAGAGGCAGGGTGACTCCCAGGTTTCTGACAAGGGCACCTGGGTGAGTGGTGGGACCATTCTCCAATGTAGAGGTCACAGAGGAAAATTTCTATTTAAATACCTTGAATGACTTGAGCACATGGAGGAGATGGGAAATAAAGCCCTGGGGATGTTCTAGAACTCAGAGGAGAGGTGTATGCTCGATTGGTGGACTTGGGACGTCCATGGGCAGGAAGTGCCTGACGCCATGAACAAGGATGAGTGAAGGGAGGTGGCAGGAGCCAGGATTCCCGGAACAGTTTAAGAAAATGTAGCCAAGGAGACCTAGCAGCAGAGAAGAGGAAAACCTCAAGATAGTGATGCTGACACCAAGAAAGGATGCAGTTTCTGAAGGAGGATGTGATTTGCAGTTTCAAAGGCCATGCAGAGGTTTATCAAGATCAAGATTAAAAAGTAAGATGATTTAAAAGTTAGGCAGCTGTTGGTGACCTTACTGAGAACATTTGGTGCCAAGCCAGATTAAAGTGTGTTTAGGAATAAATGGATGGAGAAATAAAGAGAAGCTGGGTGTGAAAGGGAAGAAAGTATCAAGGTTATAGTAAATCTTAGTATTCTTTAGCTTTATGTCAGTGACAGACCACATATACAACATTGGCCCCGTAAGATTATAATATTGCATTTTTTACTGTACCTTTTTATGTTTGATATGGTTTTCTGTGTCCCCATCAAATCTCATGTTGAATTGTAATCCCCAGTGTTGGAGGTGGGGCCTGGTGGGAGGTGATTGGCTCATGGCGGTGGTCCTTCATCAATGGTTTTAGCACCATCCCCTTAGTACTGTTCTCATGATAGTGAGTTATTGTGAGATATGGTTATTTAAAAGTGTGAGCACCTTCCCCATCTCTCTCTCTCATGGCTGCAGCCATGTAAGACGTGCCTGCTTCCCCTTCACCTTCCACCATGATTGTAAGTTTCCTGAGACCACCCCAGTAGCAGAAGCCATTATGCTTCCTGGACAGCTTGCAGAACTATGAGCCAATTGAACCTCTTTTCTTTATAAATTACCCAGTTTTGGTAATTGCTCTATAGCCATGGGAGAATAGGCTAATATGATGTTTAGATACACGAATACTTACCATTTGTTACAGTTGTCTGCAGTATTAAGTACAGTCACCTACAGTACAGGTTTGCAGCTTAGACACCATAGGCTGCATTATATAGCCTCGGTGTGTAGCGGACTCTACATTTAGGTTTGTGTAAGTACAATTAAATCACCTAATGATACATTTCTCAGAACATATCATTAAGTGACGCATGACTACATTTATAAGAAAGATGGTAGAGCATGTTTGCATGTTGAAGGGTATGAAAGTGCATGGGGTTGAATGGTGTCACCCAAAATTCATTTGTTGAAGTCTTAATCCCTGATACCTCAGAATGTGACCTTATTTGGAAATAAAGTCTTTGCAGATGTAATTAATTGAGATGATGTGAAACTGGAATAGGGTAGGCCTCTAATTCAACATGACTGCTGTTCTTATAAAAAAGAAAAATTTTGACACAGACAGGCAGAGAGGGCCATATGAACATGAAGGCAGAACTCAGAGTGATGTGTCTAGAAGCCAAGGAACACCAAAGATTGCCAGCAACCACCAGGAGCCAGGAGAGAGGCCTGGAATACACCCTTCCCTGGCACCTTCAGAGGGAACTTGGCCTTGCTGATGTCTTGATTTTCTTTTAGTCTCCAAAACTGTGAGACAATACATTTCTGACGTTTAAGCCACTCCATTTGCAATATGTTGTTACAGTAGCCCTAGCCAACCATCAGACAGAGAGAGAGAGTTCTGAATAAATCCCAATTCTTAGGCTCTAGCTAAGTGGGATTGTTGGTGCAGCGAGCTGCTTAGTGACCACCATAGGAAATGGGTTAAAGAATACGTGGAAATGTCAGCACACCAGACTAGGTACCTATTAAGAGGGTGACATCCAGTTTTTTGGTTGTATCTCTTCAAACTGGAAGCCATTGCTACACACTCCCTACTAGAGACAAAAATCATTGTGAGCTTTTTAAAAAAATTGATCACTTCTCTACTACATAATTTCAATAAAATCTAACATCACAAGGCATAAATCATAGTGCTCTCAGAGCCAGCAGTTACAGTAACTTGGCAATATAAATCTTGGTAGTATTGACAGAAAGTGTTTATATAGATATTTCCAAATACCTCAACTTAGGCAGAAAAGTGGGAGTGAAATAGTAACAAATTGTACTCAACAATAGTTTAACAAATTGATTTCCACTAAAATGAAAATGAAAAAAGATGCATATCTTGGCTGAATATTAATTTGTATGTTATTTATAGAAGGTCAAATTAATCTTTAGGGTGAAATTCATAAATCGACCCAATAAAAACTATATATATCAAAAAGAGCTAGAAATTTGTTCCCTAAAATGAAGCTGTTGCTTACCTCTAACTTGATCTTCATTTATTTGTTTTCTGGGAGCAAATGCATCATCAGACAATTGCTATCTTATTTACTTTGTAAATGATTTTACATGATGTTGATTGTACTAAAGGGATATAAGTTATATGGTAAATGGGAGAAAGGCTGTTTTTTGTTTATAGATTGCCTAGGATAAGTGGATATGAGACGTGGGAATGTTCAATGATGGAGTGTGGTGTGAGGAGAAGGAGAAAGTAGGAAAGGGGCAGTAAATGGACAACTTAAGCTGTGTGGCCTTGGGTAAACCTCTCAGGCCCGTTTCCTCCTCGCTAACAGAGTTAGTAAGACCTAGCTCCCTGTTGTATGTGAAAGCACCTAGAAGAGTGTCTGAGGCAGAGTCAAAGCACAACTGATGTTAGTGGTGTCTCTTTTAGATTGGGATTTGCAGTGAGAAGCAATGTGGTGTAGTGAGAAACCTGGATTTTGGTACACACTGATCTGGAAGCAAATTTCAGCTTAGCTTCTTGCCAGTGTGTGGTTGACTCTTAACCAGTTACTGAACTTCCCTGAGTTTTGTTTTCTTCATCTCACGATTTTGTAAGATTTTATGTTGATTCAATGAGATAACATAAAAGAAAGCATCCGGGCTGGGCACAGTGGCTCACGCCTGTAATCCCAACATTTTGGGAGGCCAAGGCGGGCAGATCACGAGGTCAGGAGATCGAGACCATCCTGGCTAACACAGTGAAACCCCGTCTCTACTAAAAATACAAAAAAATTAGGCGGGTGTTGTGGCAGGCACCTGTAGTCCCAGCTACTCAGGAGGCTGAGGCAGGAGAATAGCATGAACCCGGGAGGTGGTGGAGCTTGCAATGAGTAGAGATCGTGCTAGGGCATCCAGCCTGGGCGACAGAGTAAGACTCTGCCTCAAAAAAAAAAAAAAAAAAAAAAAAAAGGAAAGTGTCCGGCATTGTGACTATTAGAGCCACTACTGGTCTCTATGGCAATTTTCTGTGAATTACAAAAATCTACTCTTTCTTCAAGTGATTTTACTTCTGCTTATGAGAAAAATGTCCTAATAGGCCGGGCGCGATGGCTCACGCCTGTAATCCCAGCACTCTGGGAGGCTGAGGCGGGTGGATCACGAGGTCAGGAGATCAAGACCATCCTGGCTAATACGGTAAAACCCCGTCTCTACTAAAAATACAAAAAATTAGTCAGACATGGTGGCGGGCATCTGTAGTCCCAGCTACTCTGGAGGCTGAGGCAGGAGAATGGCGTGAACCCAGGAAGCAGAGCTTGCAGTGAGCCGAGATCGCGCCACTGTACTCCAGCCTGGGCGACAGAGAGACTCTGTCTCAAAAAAAAAAAAAAAGAAAGAAAGAAAGAAAATTGTCCTAATATACTGAAAATTGGAACAAGACACTTAACTGCCATCTGCCAGAAAACTGTCAAAATATATATACAAATCAAGAAGTAACCTAAGTGTCCATCAACGGACGAATGGATACAGAAAATGTGGTACACATACATAATGGAGCCAATTCAGCCATAAAAAAGAATGAGATCCTGCTATTTGCAACAACATGGATGAAAATATGGACTTATGTTAAGTGAAATAAGTCAGGCACAGAAAGACAAACTTTACATATTCTCACTCATTTGTGGGAGCTAAAAATTAAGACAGTTGAACTCACTGAGAAGAGTAGAATCATGGTTACCAGAGGCTGGGGAAAACAGTGGGGCAGCGGGGAGTGGGGATTGTTAATGGGTACAAAAATATAGTTAGATAGGATGAATAAGATCTAGTATTTGATAGCACAACAGGGTGATTACAGTCAACAGTAATTTATTGTACATTTTTAAATAACTAAAAGAATCTAATCGGCATGTTTGTAACACAAAGAAATGACAAATGCTATGGATAAATGGATACCCCATTTATCCTGATGTTACATATTGTATGCTGGTATCAAAATATCTCGTGTACCTCATAAATATATGCACCTACTATGTACCCATAAAAATTAAACATGAAAACAAAAAACAAATCTCTGGTGTCTACACGTGGAATGTGGTTCCTTTGTGCAGTACACAACCTGCAGAGACTTAAATGGCAAATAGCCCCCAAATATGGCACATAATGGGTGATGGTTTAATGCATATTTCCTCTTCTCCTCTCTTCCTCTTTCTATCTCTGTCTTCCTTTATTTTTAAGCCAGGGCACTCCCATTGGCAGATCTTACAACTTTACCTGGGCAGTCTGCATCCTAAATGGTGTTGCCACAACTCCTAATGAAGGGTCTCCATAAGGAGCAAAAGTTATCAAGACTGTTCCCCTTCGGTAATTGACTTTTCCAGTCCCCACCCTTACTCGGGATGACATATCCATGCTGTTTCTCATTATCCCGCCACCTTCTTTTCTCCTCAAGACTGTGAAACCTGAGGAAATCAAAAGGAGCTCCTCAGTAGAAAAAGGCAGCCGAACGCTGGGCTAGAGTAGCTAAATGGGGAAGCAGTCGGACAAAGGTGAAGCGAGGCTGGACGAGTGCTACCGAGTCTGCCCTTTAATCTTACTTCCGCGATCCCTCCTTATTCGTTGGAGGTTTTTGTCCACGGCCAACAGTCTTCCTAGTCACTCCAGTGCTTGCACCCATAATTGGTGACTTCAACTTGCAGGAGTTGGCCGGGCGCGGTGGCTCACGCCTGTAATCCCAGTACTTTGGGAGGCCAAGGCGGGCTGATCACAAGGTCAGGAGTTTGAGACCATCCTGCCTAACACGGTGAAACTCCGTCTCTAGTAAAAATACAAAAACAAATTAACTGGGCGTGGTGGTGGGCGCCTGTAGTCCCAGCTACTCTGGAGGCTGAGACTGGGGAATGGCATGTACCTGGGAGGCGGAGCTTGCAGTAAGCCGAGATGGCGCCACTGCACTCCAGCCTGGGCGATAGAGCAAGACTCCATCTCAAAAACAAAAACAAAATCTTGCAGGAGTTGACCCGTCTAACACCTGGCTCAGTGACTTTCATCTCCATTCTATTGCAGCTACCACACTCATCATCAAATATTGCAACATTTTCAAAATCGTTGCTCCACTCACCCCACTCTTCAGTTGAAACCTCTACTTCCAGTTGTCTTGTTCAATTCTCTACTGTAACAATTCCTTGGTGTCATTAAGATTTCTGGTCCACTAACCATCCTCTTTTCTCTGTATCTTATACCCCCCTTCTGCCCTTTCCTTCCCTCATTATCCAACTCAGTGTTTATATCACGTTATTATAATTGGTATATTATAGATAACTGGAATTCCCTTGATTTATCTTTTGTCCCATTTACCTGGCAAAATCCTAATCCAGGATGAACAGCATTCACCTGAGCACCTGGGCATTGCCACATTTATACTGTGTTGCAGTCCTACCTCAGACCTCAGACAAGCTCAGTTTCCCACGGTCCCAGTGACTTTTGTATGACTTGCTTATCAAACTTCCCACCCCTTGCTTCATTTCACTCAACTGATTTTCAGCTGATGAACTTATCTTCTTTGAGAAAACAGAAGCCATTTGGTGGGAACACCTTCATCTTTCCATCACTGTATCTACAGGCCTTGCTGTGTCTTCATTCACCTCTTTGCTGTTCTCTTCTAGAACACCCCCCATTCATATATTGTCTTTGTGCCTTCTCCTTTTTGCTTACCTTACTGTCAACCCCCCCCCCACCACCACCCTTACTACTGGATCATACAAGCATCCTCAGATTCCTTTTTTGATCCAATCTTTTTTTGGTAATTGCTCCATTTCTCTTCTTCTCATCATTGTCAAACTTCTTAAAAGAGCTTTCTGGCTTTTATCTCTATAGAAAAAGAGTATTTCACTCTTGTCAGTTTTCAGTGACTGCCCAACATGATGGACCCTCTTCAGTCCTCATTTTAATTAGCATGGTAGCAGCAGTCAACAAAGTAGGAAACTCCCTCTTCTTAAAGCACTTTCTTCTTTTGGCTTCTTGGGCACCACCCTATCCTAGTTTTACGCCTACCTTTCTAGATCCTTCTGCTGTATTCTACCTCTAACTATCGGATTTTCTCATGGGTTGGTCATAGGCCTCTTTTTTCAACACTCTGTTTAGGTCATTCTCGACATTCCCATGTTTTAAAATACCCCCTGTGCAATGATGATTCCAGCCCAACTTCTCTTCTGAGCTACAGAACTAATGACTTCCCTAGCCCGGCCAGTCACATGGCCATACCCAACCACAGGAGAGGGAGTAAGAACGATCCTACCATGTGCCTTGAAGAGTAGAAAACCAAACATATTTGGCTAATTTATCCATGACTAAAAAATGTGATAATGACAAGATATTAGGTCACGTATGGTGATCAGTTTTGCGTACACAGGCTATTAGGCCACCCTCAGGTTTTACTACATGGATGACTACATAGAGCAGCTTCCATGTAAAAAATGTAAATGCTTTAGAGGCCCATGGTGATATCCTGGGATGTCAAAGGAAGAGAAGGAGAAGCAATTGCAAAAAAAAAAAAAAAAAAGAAAAAGAAAAAGATTGAAGGGCTTACTTAACATCTCTGCTTGAATGTTTAACAGATATCTTAGGCGTGAAATGTCTGTAAAATTCTCAGTAATCACTTCACTTCCCAAAATGTTTATCCCAAAGCCTTCACCATTTCAGTAAATGGGATCATCCCATAGCCCAAGCCAGAAACCAGAGAGTCATGCTTCATTTTTCTCTCTCCCTTGCCTCTCGGATCTAATCCATCACTAACATTTTGGACTTTACTTCCAAAATATGTTTCCAGTTCATGCACTTCTCTCCATTTCTACTGCCATCAACCAGGTTCAATCAACATCATCTCTCTCCTGGGCAACTGCTCCTAACCTGACTTCCCTTTTGTGGCCTTTCAAGCCACATTCCATCCAGCAACCATGGTGGTTGTTGTACAATGCAAATCTCATTATGCCATTTCCCTAATGAACACTGTTCAGAGATTTTCCATTGCTCTTGGAATAAAAGCTGAATTCCATGTCCACATAAGCCGGCCCTGGATAGTTTATCCTTTTCATCTTTCCACCTTCATTTCATCCGCCTTGCCCCTCACTCATTATTCTTATGTCCTCTTCCATTTTCTCCTGCATGCCAAGTCTTCTCCTTCCTTGGCATGCCCTCTATTTGGAATTTTCTTCCTTTAATCTTTGTAAGGCTGATAGCTTTAGTGTTTTCTTTTACTTATTTATTTATTTTTATTTATTTATTTTTTGAGATGGAGTTTCGCTCTTGTTACCCAGGCTGAAGTGCAATGGCACAATCTTGGCTCACTGCAACCTCCCTCTTCTGGTTTCAAGTGATTCTCCTGCCTCAGCCTCCCAAGTAGCTGGAATTACAGGTGTATACCACCACGCCTGGCTAATTTTTGTATTTTCAGTAGAGATGGGGTTTCATCATATTGGCAAAGCTGGTCTGGAACTCCTGACCTTGTGATCTGCCCGCCTTGGCCTCCCAAAGTGTTGGGATTACAAGTGTGAGCCACTGTGTCCAGCCGGGGTCTTCTTTTAAATTTCATCTTTCCCGTCCACCCTATGTCAAGTGGGTGATATTCTCTCTCTCCTAGTGCCCTATTCTTTTTCTTCACCGTTTATTATTATTATTATTAATATACTTTCATGTTTATTTCTTTGTTCATTTGTTTATGCCTGGTTCTCCTACTAGATTGGCAGCCCCATGAAGGCCAGTACCATGTTGGGTTGTCCTCCACCATAAGCCCAACATTTAGCATAATGCTTAGCACCTAGCAGGCACATTTACTAAATTTTTTATTGAATGAACCAGTGGCTACATTTTAGTTAGGTCCGTTATTACTTCTGGACTTTAGCTTCCTCACCTAGATTACCTAAAGTATCACTCTAAGATTAATAAAAATGATATAAGAAATGTTAGGAGGCATTGTGTTTTTAAAACTACATGTTTCCATTTTAATTAGTACCTATTAATTCCCTGCTAGGAAAAATGAGGAAATTAGCACTCCCACTTCCTTCTACTTTCCTCCCTCCTGTTTTTGTTATAGTTTTTTATTAAATATTGGCAAAATGTATAACATTAACACCTGTTTTGTAGCTCTTATGCCCTTAATCTTAATTTTCTATTTAAACGGATTAATTGCTTACCATCTGTATACATTTAGGTTCTTGGTTTTATGCAATGAAAACCAACTTTGGTTAACTTAGAAAAGAAATTGATCAGAGGATATTGGTGGTTCACAAGTGGGAAGACTAGGGAATCCTATTCAGAAGATGGGCAGGAACCAAGGGCAACTAAGCAGTGGGAAAACTCCACTGGGGACCTGCCATGTGATTCTCTGGTTAGGCCACACCCAGGGCCCACCCACTGGGCACTCCCTTCCTCTTTCTCTCTCCTCTCTCCTTCCTTCTTCCTTCCTACTTTCCTCCCTTCTTCCCTTGCATTTCTCCTGCTTCCTCCTTTGCTGTAGTATGTTTGGATGGTTTCTTGTCATCTCGTTTCCTTTTTCTTATGCTTACTGTGAGCAGATTTTACAAACTGTCTGCTCTAATAGAGTGTAGATGAATCCCTGTTGACCCTTCCACTGTATCTGAGCCCTCTGAGTTGTTAGAAGACTGGATGTTTTGTTTTCTTTCTGCTTTTTGTTTTTTGATTGATCCTTGGGAATGGGTAAAGCAGAGGGAAGATGGGGAAGAGGCAGCCGAAGCTCTGGGAGACCATCAGAAGACCCACGCTCTGTTCTGTATTCTGATTTTATCAAGTGTCTTCTATGAGAATTGACCCCAGGTAATTGCAGTGGATCATATTCTCATGTGCTGGAGTCCCCAGGCTCCAGATTATCCCATACCCTGTCACCCCACCCATGGCCCCGCAGCCATGGATTCACTGAATGGCCTTGAAGCCTTCATTTCTGGCAGAGAAAAATGGGCCTTTGTTATCTCCTCCCGTGTCATCTATCTCTGCTTATAAGTCATTTCTGTTCTTTCCCAACTATGTACAAGTATATCCTCAAGTCACTGCTTTTCAGATTTGGAATAAAGTGGTTGCAGTTTAGGATTTTTTTTTTTTTTTGAGACAGAGTCTCTCTTTGTCACCCAGGCTGGAGTGCAGTGGCTCACTGCAAGCTCCGCCTCTCGGGTTCACACCATTCTCCTGTCTCAGCCTCCTGAGTAGCTGGGACTACAGGCGCCCGCTGCCACGGCACCTATTTTTTTGTATTTTTAGTAGAGATGGAGTTTAACCATGTTAACCACGATGGTCTCGATCTCCTGACTTCATGATCTGCATGCCTCGGCCTCCCACAGTGCTGGGATTACAGGTGTGAGCCACCGTGCCTGTCTGCAGTTTAGGAGGTTTCTCACTCCCTGTGGGGGAGGGGCCTGAAGTGGGGCTGAGGCCAAGGGTCAGGCTCAGGGCTGTGCTAGGCCAGAAGCTTCTGCTTTGTTCCTTAACTGCCCCTTGCTTGGTTATCACTGATGAAATTTCTGCTAACTGCTTGACTTTAAGCATTAGATTAGGGAGATTCTGTGTCTACTTTTATTGGTCTAAGCATCCTGATAATAAACTCCCTATTTGCTTATTCTGTTTCCAGTTACATTTCTGTCACTTGTGAACCAAACAGTGCTATAACAAATACAATGCCATAGATGTGGCCTTTTCTGGTGAAAACTAGGGAGTCCAAGTTGTATCTTATCAAGTCCGCTACATTTTCTGCACAGAAGAGGGCAGTAAGGGGTCTAGAGCTGGGAGTATTTCTTTCTCTAAGGGGTAATATTAGGTCTATAATTTTGCAGTCTCATAAAACTATAATGTTAAATGTCAGATCCAGTTTACACTGGATAATTTGAAGATTAGTATGATGGTTAATTTTATTGTCAACTTGGCTAGGCTATGGTACCCAGGTATTTGGTAAAACACTAGTCTCTATGTCGTTGTGAAGGTATTTTAAAGACAAGATTAACACTTAAATCAGTGGACTTTAAGTAAAGCAGATTATTTTCCTTAATGGGGTGGACCTCATCCAATCAGTTAAAGGCCTTAAGAGAAAAAAGACTGACTCTCCCAAGGACAAGGGAATTCTGCCTGAAGGCTGCCTTTGGACTTGAGCTGCAACATCAGCTCTTCTCTGAGTATCCAGCCTGCTGATCTGTCCTGCAGATTTTGGATTTGCCAGCCCCCAGAATCACATGAAACAGTTCCTTAAAATTAATCCCTCTTTCTTTTTCTTTCTCTTTCTCTCTCTCTCTCTTTCTCTCTCTGTTGCTGACCTCTATAGGATCCACCAAGATGAATCTGTGGCAAAGGAAAGAGGCAGATTCTGGAGCCAGGCTGCCTGGTTTCAATCCCCAGCTTCACCACTTACTTTCTGTATGATGGACAATTTACATACCCTCTGTGTGCCTCAACTTCCTCATTTGTAAAATGGGACAGAAGTTGACATGTATCTCGTAAGATTATGTGAGAATTTATTGAGATATTAGATACAGAGCATTTAGAATAGTTTCTGATACATAGCAATTCCTTAATATATGTTAGCTATTACATAATCTCATGTCTGAAGCCGTAAGGAGCATGTACTATATCTATATGACACTACCATCGGGTTCTTGGTAGCCCCTGATAATCACACAGAGTCATATGTATGCAGTGAAATGCACTAGGAAAGCCAAGGAAACATCATAAACAACCTCCTATGGGTTCAGGTCAGGTTTTGCTACCAAACAAGTTAGGCAGAAAACTTGGTTTTCAGAGCTTTCTGGATTTTGGAGTTGTAGATAAGGGATTGCAGACTTGTATCATATGGTTATGCTTTCAAGACACCTGAAAACAAGTTGGCTTGCTGGGTGAGCCTAGTTAACATTTCACACTTGAACACTGGAACGTGTCTATCATAAAAAATAATTTTTGTTTAGGCCTAATTGATAAAGAGCTATTTTTTAGACTCAATTAGGCGAAGACATCAGTTACTTCTGAGACTTCCCTGGGTTTTTGAGACTAAAGCCATGACATCAGGGTGGAGAGAATTCTTGCTGTGCTGCTTGTCACAGCAGGGGGTGTGCCCCCACATCACACTAAATCCTACTTATTCCTTACACAAGCTGCTAGTATGAAAGACCCAGACTGACAATGTGCTGGAAGGAAGCCAGGGGCCATAGACTCTTAGTGAAATGGGGGGAATGATCATATTCTTATATCCATTCAACATATTTTTGAGCACTTATTCTTTGCCATGTATTATAAACTTTCTGCATAGCATTTTATTGTTTATGCAGTGTTTCATGTGCATTGCCTCTTTTAATAACCCTATGAGGAAGGTAGAACATACTGTTATCCATGTTTTACTGGGGAAGAAGCAAAGTCTTACAGAGTTTAAGTGTCACTTTAAGGTACAGAAGTAGCTGACCTGGGACAGAAACCCACTTCTTTACTTTCTTCTGTGCCACGAGTAATAGAGGTTTGCACCTTATGAAAATAGGGGTGAATATACTTTTTAATAAAAGCCATAGGAATAAACTGTTTAGTAGTGATTGGTATCAACCATCAGATAGCATTTAAATAGCTCTGGCAGAAGATCTTCTTAAGGAAGATGTTGCAGCTTAAGGCAGTTAATCAGATATTTCCTATTGCAAAGAGTTTCCATGTGTCTGGGGTGCTGTGAGGCATCACTCAGATTCCCCTTTTAGGACTAAGGGACGTATTCCCTTAACTGCTGGGAAGTTGTTGGCTGACATCTTTCTCTGGAAAGTACCATCAGGTGGAGAGAGCATTCTTCTTCAAGGTCATCCCCGCCCCCGCCCCCTGCCAACTCCCGCCCCCACCCCCCCACCCCCCCGCCAGCTCCCGTCTTGGGGCAGCCCATGCCCAATGATTGGCCAGTACTGAGGTATAAAAGCCCAGCCCCTTTGTCCAGACTGAGGACAACTCTGAAGAGCCATGCCTGCTCCAGACCTCCCTTTGGGGTTGGCTGAGACCGCATTGTGGTGGCACTGCAGTCCAGCCTCTCTCACTGCCACTTCCTTTCCTCTGCTCCACTGGTGTTGAGTCAAGAACACTCCCCAACACACTTCTGCACAGAAATCATCTGAGTCCAGCTTGCAAAACTAGGTCTCAGTGTGAGGTGGAAAGGAGGTTGTTCTCAGGTCTTTATTGTGTGAGAAAATACTCACTTTTGAGATCTCTCTTTGATCCTTAAAAAGGAAACCCCCCAAAATTGACCCCCTTTGAAATTCACTACATTCTTTTGCTGAACGAGACACTCTGCCATTTGTTATTTCCCTTTATTTACTAACGTTCACTCTAGTTTTAATTTGTCTCAAAATGTGAATAGCCTAGCGTACTTGAACCAATTTTGCAATTGAAATTTGTTGCAGAACAGAAAATTACGTGAGGAACTTGAAGGACGAGGCATTTGTTGGAACAGGAAATGCAGAACATTATAGCAGACTGGAGTACTTTTGGTAATGATGCATGGGACTGAAATGATGTGAAAGGGAAATCATTTAACCATGTAAATTGAACAAAGGAGAATTCCGTGATAATGACCCCAGGCTCCAGTATTCAGGAAAAGAAAATGGTGGGCATTGGAATGAGGTCACCCTGACGCATGTGGCATTGCATCTATCAGTTTGCTTTGGTTTGGCAACCTGGTTTGATTCTCTGCCAGAGCATAAGTTGGTTTTCATCTCAACAGTCCCTTTGCTCCTTGAAGGGTGAGAAAATAGGCCCATTTTACAATATACCACAAAATATTTTAGGATGAACTATTTTAGGGAAGGAGGATTTTAACAAGTTGGCGACTCAATTTGATCCAGAGTTTCCAGGTTGAAGCAGTTGCATTTGCTAAAGAAAAGGAAGAGGAGGAAGGGCTGTTATTGTTGTCATTGTTTTTTCTAATATTTCCTACCAAGCAACTGCTTTGGGATAATAACAAAATGATTTTGCTATGGAAAAAATGCAGAGAAAAGAAACTGGGGCCGTTTGATTGGCTAATAATGAACATAAAGGACTTCATGCTTATTGAATGGCAGATTGAAATTCAGTGTGTATTCATGCAGATCTTATGGGGGTGGTATTGGATTGGACCACAAATTAGTGCTGGCATTAATGAGATGGAAGCTGTAAAATACAGAGAGTTCCAATAACCATGATCTCTGATAAGGCCCAATTGAAAGCACCCAGACCGTTCAGACAAGTTCTATGTGAAAGCAGAGCAATAAACAACAAAGAGACATTCAAAATGTGAGAAAAAAACCTGAGGATTATATAACCGACTAAACTGGTATTAGAGTGCTTGGTTAAAACATTAATGCACAGCTGAGTGACAAACATAGACTTGCATAGAATAATGATTTTTAGAAACAGACACTGTTCGGGTGGGTGTGGTGGCTCATGCCTGTAATCCCAGCACTTTGGGAGGCCGAGACAAGTGGATCACGAGGTCAGGAGTTCGAGACCAGCCTGGCCAACTTGGTGAAACCCCATCTCTACTAAAAAATACAAAAATTAGCCAGCATGGTGGCACGTACCTGTAGTCCCAGCTACTCAGAGGCTGAGGCAGGAGAATCGCTGGAACCCGGTAGACGGAGGTTGCAGTGAGCCGAGATCGCGCCACTGCACTCCAGCCTGGGTGACAGAGCAAGACTGGGGAAAAAAAAAAAAAGAAGACAGAGAGAGGGAAGGAAGGAAGGAAGGAAGGAAGGAAGGAAGGAAGGAAGGAAGGAAGGAAGGAAGGAAAGAAGAAAGAGAAAGACGCTGTTTAGATGCTACTCAAATGATTAGAGAAAAGGATTATACCTCTTCATTTTAGGGAAGTTAGTCTAAAACTGGAACTGCGCTGTGATAATACCACTACTTCCAGCGCTAACACTAATATGCCTTCTGTGTGGTGGGTATCATGATTTATGGTTTACAGCCCCTTTTCACGTGTGTTATCCATTTGATCCTGATGGTATTTTCACACTGATAGTTGCGTACATGCTTGTGCACCCAGTAAGCTTCTAAATTCCATGGCTGCAACAACTGAAGTCTTATTCCTTTTATGAAGCACCTCCTCTTGCCATTTAATTGTTCATGACTTCTCCTAGGCAATTTGTTTCAAAGAACATTGCCAGATGGCAGACACCCTTTTTTCAGCATTTCTAGGATTACCTGGCATATAGAACAAGCACCGTTATGGCATTATGGCAAAATTACATAATTATATCAAGTTGATAAATGAATAAAAGATAGCACATAACATATTAACATGGGTGGATGGTATTTGGATGGCATTGAAATTCTTGGATGGCCATAGTCTGTAAAACTCATCTTCAACCACTCTCCCTGTATTCCATTATCCAAGTAGGCTAACAAAGTCTTGGTGAGTATGTGTGTGTCTTTATCAAACCGCTTGGCTTCCTGGAACTCCATCGGTAAGCTTTCAGGAATTCCTTCTTCAGTTTTGTCTGAGGGTGAACCGAATGGTTCCTCTCCTCTTGGTGCCACCATTCTTATTTTTTGCTCAATCTCCAGTCTCTTCTTTTCTGTCCCTCTAGGGAATCCCTGGGTCATGAAACAGCTATTGCCTGTCCAGACTGCTTTTTGTTCAAGGCACATACAGTGGTCTAAATATCCTGTTGCTGTGGTGCTATGGGAGACAAGATCAGTGGGAGACTTTATTTCATTTTTCTGATTGTCACCATCTTGCTTTTATTCTTCTACACCCTCATTTTCCATATAACCTGAGAGTTACTTCAGTGTCCTTTGGGTCTTCAAGGGCCTTTCTGGGAATCCTGTCCTCTCTCCTTGCCTTTCTGTAGTCTGTCCTTGCTATCACAGTTTGATACATTTGTGTCCAGCACAGAGCCTGACATACAGTAAGTGCTTAGACAATGTTGAAATGAGGGAAACTACCCTGCAAGAGAGAGGCCCTTCCGTATTCATTGTATATATGAGGACTCCAGTACAACCAAGAAAAGCTACATCTACATTTTTAGATTGATCAAAGTGTGCAGCTGAGAAGATGCTTAGAGATCAACTAAGCCTCCCCTGCATTCCCATTGTTTGTACTGAGAAGAAAATTAAATAAGAGGTGAATCAACTTTTCCAGTATCTAGTAGTTAGTGGGTAGTTTACTAAACACTGGAACTCTCAGTTGTAGTCAGTGTCTGTCTCTTCACATGTTTTTCTTTTTTAAAAAATTTATTGGCCGGCTGCAGTGGCTCACACCTGTAATCCCAGCACTTTGGGAGGCCGAAGCAGGCGGATCACGAGATCAGGAGATCAAGACCATCCTGGCTAACACAGTGAAACACCATCTCTCTACTAAAAATACAAAAAAATTAGCCAGGCATGGTGACAGGTGCCTGTAGTCCCAGCTACTTGGAAGGCTGAGGCAGAAGAATGACGTGAACCTGGGAGGTGGAGCTTGCAGTTAGCCGAGATCGAGCCACTGCACTCTAGCCTGGGCGACAGAGTGAGACTCCATCTCAAAAAAAAAAGTTATTAAATTTAGAGACAGGGTCTTGCTGTGTCACTCAGGCTGGAATGCATTAGCACAATCATAGCTCACTGTAACCTCAAACTCTTGGCTCAAGTTATCCTTCTGCCTCAGCCTTCTGAGTAGCTGGAATTACAGGTGTGTGCTACCATGCCCAGCTAATTATTACAAAAATTTCTTGTAGAGAGGTTGTCTTGCTATGTTGCCCAGGATGGTCCTGAACCCCTGACATAAAAAGTTCTCCTGCCTCAGCCTCCCAAAGTGCTGGGATTACAGGAGTGAGCCACCATGCCAACCCTCATATGTCTTTCTTACAGGTAAAGACAGTAGAGATGCTACTGTGTACATATTCTTGATCTGATGTCCCAGTCTTTCTGCCAGGCATGGCATGTGGATCTTCTTATTTACATTGCTTGATGATGACTTCTCTCTCTCCATGCTGAGAATTTAAGAGATATCATTGCGGGAAAGGCTGGAAATCTTCCTGAACTGGTTGGGACAGAATCATAGACTCTAAAGGCCAGGGAGCGTTTACAGCTTCCTGACGCCAGTGATGCTCTGAAGTTTAAATCTTCATCTACAAAAAATGATCAGCCAGACTGTCAGAAACTTCGTGGCCTCTGTCATTGGGTAGTGCTGACACTTGGGTTTTGACTGGAACCCAGTTGAGGATCCAAGTCCACTGCTGTGGAGATACTCAGAACAACTGAATTCCTGGGTCCATCCCAGTTCCAATTTAGGTTTTCATGATGTTTCTCCTTCTGCATTAACAAGTTTGTTTGTTTGTTTGTTTGTTTGTTTGTTTGTTTGTTTTAAGATGGAGTCTCGCTCTGTCGCCCAGACTGGAGTGCAGTGGCGTGATCTCGGCTCACTGCAAACTCTGCCTCCCGGGTTCACGCCATTCTCCTGCCTCAGCCTCCCAAGTAGCTGGGACGACAAGCGCCCGCTACCACGCCCGGCTGATTTTTTTGTATTTTTAGTAGAGATGGGGTTTCATGGTGTTAGCCAAGATGGTCTCAATCTCCTGACCTCGTGTTCTGCACGCCTCAGCCTCCCAAAGTGCTGGGTTTACAGGCATGAGCCACCAAGCCCAGCCCATTAACAAGTCTTTTAACCCATGTTTCTCAACCTTTTGAACACCAAGGCAGACGTTGAAAATGATGATATTTGCATGGTGCCCTGGGGTAAACCAGAAGGGATTTAAGGATGTCTGTCTGGGGCTTGGTGAAAATTATTACATTTTTCTTTATAGTGCATAGTTATAAGAAAATAAAATACAAAATATTATGAAAGATGTTCAATATTGAATTTGTATAAAACTTCCAAATAAAATATTTTAAATGTTTGAAAGCAAAATTTAGCTTGCTTCCATGAACATAACTTTTAATACCAGGTTTTATGCTTCAAATAGCTGCATGAAATTGCTGATCAAGACTTGTTAATGAAAATTTATTTAAATTCTCGATAGTCACGATGGTCAAGAAACTATGATTAAAAATTACATTACCATTTTTACAATCTTTCAAAAATGTGTACTAGTTGAAGTTATAGTTGAAGACTCTAACCACTCTTTCTTTACTTTCATTGACAAATGTAATATTGAAATTTCTAGTGTTTATGAGAAAGGATTTCTAATCCAATTGAACTTTTTAATATGAAGTATTCCAAGGCCAGGCACGGTTTCTCATGTCTTTGATCCCAACACTTTGGAAGGCTGAGGCGGGTAGATCATTTGAGCTCAAGATTTGAGACCAGCTTGGGCAACATGGCAAAACCTCTTCTGTACAAAAAAAACAAAAAACAAAAATTAGCTGGGCGTGGTGGTACGGCACCTGTAGTCCCAGGTACCCAGAAGGCTGAGGTGGGAAGATCGCTGGAGTCCAGGAGGCGAAGTGTATTAGTCCATTTTCACACTACTGATAAAGACATACCCAAAACTGGGAAGAAAAATAAGTTTAATGGACTCACAGTTCCACGTGACTGGGGAGGACTCACAATCATGGCTGAAGGTGAAAGGCGCTTCTTACATGGCAGGAGCAAGAGAGAATGAGGCAGAAGCAAAAGTGGAAACCCCTTATAAACCCATCAGATCTTGTGAGACTTATTCAATACCACAAGAACAGTATGCGGGAAACTGCCCCCATGATTCAATTATGTCCCACCTGGTCACTCCCATAAGACGTAAGAATTATGGGAGTACAGTTTGAGATTTGAGTGGGGACACAGAGCTTGCTGTGAGCTGAGATGGTACCACTGCACTTCCATCTGGGTAACAGAGTGAGACCCTGTCTGAAAAGAAAAAAGAAAAGAAAAAGAAAAGGGAAAGGGAAAAGGAAAAGGAAAGGAAAAGGGAAAAGCAAAGGGAAAGGGAAAGGAAAGGAAAGGGGAAAAGAAAAGAAAGAGGAGGCAAGAGGAGGGGAGGGCAGGGGAGGGGAGGGGAGGGGAAGGGAGAGGAGGGGAGGGGAAGGGAGAGGAGGGGGGGCCAGGGGAGGGGAGGGGGGGGCCAGGGGAGGGGAGGGGAGGGGAGTTCCAAAATATGTTGAAGCTCTGTTTTGCAGAATGCATGCATGTTGTTAAAACAGCTGTATGGATGCCTCCTTTATGGCGGCATCAGCTACATATGTCAGAAGCATTGTGCATTGGTTACCTCCTTAGCCTATTGCATCTTGGGCAGCAACTTCTACTACTTGCACAAGTCTAGTGAGACAGAACACTTACACAAGTTAAGCAAAGCAACTTTATTTATTTATTTATTTCAGAGACAGTGTCTTGCTCTGTAGCCCAGGTTGGAGTGCAGTAGCACAATCATAGCTCACTGTGGCCTTGAACTACTAGGCTCAAGCAATCCTTGTGCCTCAGCTGGGATTACAGGCATGAGCCACTGGGCCCACTATGCAAAGCAACTTTATTACTTACAGATAGGCAGCAAGAGCCTAAGCCTAGCATTCATGGTGAACCTGTCCCCCAAGGCTTAGGAAATCTGCACAGGATGGAGGAGATCTTGTCTGCATGGTCTCCACATCACATTACAACTGAGGGACTCCAAAAGCAGTCGATTCTGGGTTTCATACCCGGAGACAATAGATCCTGCTGAGCTAAAATGTTGCAGGACACCCTATTTTAATGGGGACATTAACAGAACCCAGGCTGTTTTGGACAGTTACTCCTTATCTCAAGATGTGTTCCCCACATATTCTGCAATTATTCTGAAAACCGCAAGCCAGAAAGTGGGGAAAGAGCTGGGTTTCTAAGGGGATTTGTCCTGCAACATGGAGAGAGATATTTGCTATATGTGAAGAAAGAGACTCTGGACAGCACCAGAATCACATTTCTGCCCAGTTTCCTTTCCCCACCCGCACCCTCCAACCAGCAACACCTATGGTGACACACTATGCTCTCTGGGCCCCTGGAATATGAAGTACTTCAGCAACAGCTCCTTGGCCCCACTTTCAAGATGGGCAGGACTGTTTGTGAAGGTACATGTCTCAGGTGGTAGAGCATCTTCTTGTCCATGATCAGTACATCCAAGCGAAGCAGGTGCTTTCCCCTTGGGGAACCATGAAGGGCATCCTCAGACCCCACTATGCTTGGAAAATGCTTTGCAGAACCCCTACTAAGGCCACCTGGGCCAGAGCTGGCTGGCATGAGGTCTTTGGTTGTCCCAGGTCCCACTGAAGGGCTGAGGGATCCAGCAGCTCCAGGCAAAGCTCTCAACTGTTAAGAGCACACCAGGATGCCAAGGCACATGGACTGGGAAGATCTGCTTTCAGCCATTGCCTCCGTGATGCAGATTCAAGTTTTTTCATCATCATTGCACCATTGTCTTCCTCTGATGGTCATGTCTGATTAATATATACCCTTTCCAAAGCATAATGCTCATACCTGAACCCTAGGTGCAGCCTAATCAGCAAAGAAGACTCCCGAGAATACTCACCTCTCTTGATATAGATATTGTACTTCTAAGGTGAATTTCTGGCATCTACACAATGCTGCTGACTTGTTTTACACTTCTTGAATTTTATAGACTTTAAGTGGATAAACTTGTCTGCAAACAAAGTTTCGTCTGGCTTCTTGCCATATTCTGATGGGCAAGAAAGTTTTCAGTAAGGACCCCACATGCTGAATGAATAAATGACACCTTTATTCCCAAAATAAACTTAATGAATATACCTTGAGCAGCACTGGACAATGTTGACCATTCCATTCTTTATTAATCTTTCATTTCCTTTGGCTGTCCTGACACTATCCTCTTCTGGTTCTCATCATACCTTTCTAAGATTCCTTCTAAACCTTTTTCCTTATTCTTTGCCCACCTGTTGACTATTGACGTTTTCTATCTTTGCTTTTGGGGTTTTTTCATCTGCACCGTCTTTCCCCCATGCCCACCATTTCTATCTCCATTTGTATATGGGAGAATTTTTGAACCCATCTCCTCCCAAAAACTCTGTTCTGAGCTCCTGACTCATTTATACAGCTGCTCATTTTTACCTGGAGCTCTCACAAACCCCTCAAACTCACCCTGTCTAAAATTGAACTCATGATATTCCACCAACCCAAAAATATTTCACATCAAATCATTTCTAAAGTGATAAAAGACACTGCCATCTACAAGTCACAAGACAGGGAAATAATCCTCCATTCCTTTCTCTCCCTCACCTGTCCACATCCAGTCAGCCACTGGGGATATTGACCCTGCCTCCTTTATGTCTTTCAAACCCCTTCTCCACTCTTGCCCTTGGTCTCTGAGTTCAGTAAGATAATGCTTGCAAGGTGTTGGCCCTGTGCCTGGCACATGGTACCTACATCATACATGACAGCTGTTCCTGCTATTAGCAGTTGCTCCAAACCCGTGTTACCATTCACCTATACTGTCAGGAATTGTCTCCTGTTCTCATGCTTCCAGTCTTATCCCCATTAAACCCATACCTGAAATTCCTTCAATCACTATTAATTTTTCTCATAGCACACCTCTTATGATCTCTGTTCCCTGCTTACAAACCCTTCAGTGACTCCCTATTGCCCATTGATTGAGTTTCTATGCCCTGCATACAAGGTCCTCCAGGATCGGGCTCTTATCTGCAGTTGAAGCCATCTTTGACTGTTTCCCCATTTCAGCCCTATATTCTAGCTGGAGCAAATGCCTACCGCTTCCTGAACACACCAAACAGTTTCATGCATTTATGGAGTTGCACCCGCTCCTCTGTCTGTATGCAGTGTGTTCGTGCCTCCTTGTCTCTAATCCCAGCTCATCTTTTGAGACCTCACCAAGTGACTTCTGTCACCCATCGCCTTTCCTGACCTCAGATTTTCCAGGATGGCTGACCAGCCGCTCATCTCTGCTACTGCTACTTGTACATTATCACAGTTAATCCAGTTCTCCAATCAACAAGGTAGAAACCGCTGACAGCGTTTTAAATGGAAGTTTTTCCAGCATCGAAAACAAAATAAAATTGTAAGGTCCAGCCTCCAGAAATCCTGTCATAGTATCATTTTTTTTCCCCTAGATTGCTTTGTAATTATTTCTTTAAATGTCTGCCTTGCCATTAATATGATGGGTGGGGAAAGGCCTGGGTCAGAGTCTTTGTCTCCACAGTGCCTGTCATGGTGCCTGATACTGAGTATTTATTGAGCATCATTTGTGTGCCAAGGACTGCTCTAGGGTATGTGGAAACTATAAGCAACAAAATTCCTGCTCTCCCTGAGGGAAGCCTGTGCGCTACCCGTCACTTTCCAGTCTCTTTCCTACCCAAAGCCTGATGTTATTCACTGCACATTCTGTGATTAGTAACATAAAGGGGGAAAAATCATTCAGAGAGAAAATATGAACTGTCAGATGAGAATGAAATTATAAGTGGTAAGAGGAGAATTAAATTAAGAGCAGTAAGCATCATGGATTTATAAAAACAAGTCATGTCAGACAAACTTAATTGCTTTTCCTGATAGAATTACCAAATTAAGCGATGGCGGGGTACAATATCCTGAGAGCAGTTTCCTTCAACGACCAGGTAATGAATATTATTTTTGAAGTTAGCAGAGCCTTTTGAAACAGAATCTGTTGAAATTGTACCAAATGAATTCAAATTGACTTTGATGTGAGCCTGGTTCACTGACTTGACAACAGATTGGAAAGGAGAAAAACTAAGGCAACTACAAACAATATGGTGCTGAGCTTCAAGACACTGCCTAGCAGAAGCGTGGGGATCCTTATTCAGATGGATTTATCACAATCATTACTGGAGTCAAAGAATGATTTTTGTGGCATTTAAAAGACATGAAGAGAAAATCACAGTACTTGGGGGAAATCACTGCATGGAGCACAGAAATGAGATGCTTCTACACTATCATTACAATAGTGTGGCCCTTGGAGCGATAATAACCAATAGTCTGCATAGTGCTTTAAACCTCTGCTACCCAACGTATAAGTCTGCAGACAACAGGAGCATGGGGGAGCATCTGGGAGCTTCTTAGAAATGCAATCTCAGGCCTCACCCCAGTGAATCTGAGTCTGCATTGTAACAAATTCCCAGGTGATTTGGGTGCACATTAAAGTTTGAGATGCATTGCTGGGTTTATTTTATATTATCCTATACAATTTGATTTTTAGATCTTTCTCAGCAGGGCAAGACCTTGTGCTGATCTAAGAAATGAGGGATTCAGTCCCAGTCTTAGCAATTCCACTATTTACTCTTTTCGCCTTCCTTAAAATCAAGCACATGAAGCTGATGAAGTTGGTCCCTTGGAGAAGGTACTTATCCTTAGTGGGCTATACTGTGTTTATTTGTAAACAGGAGCTAACAATCTGGGCACCATGACAGTGTTTTAACATGCCACATGTGTATATAATACTTTTGCATCTTTTAACATCACTGAGTATATTATTATTCCCATTGCACACATGTGGACACTGACATTTGGAGTGTTTCTGTAATTGGCCTAAATTCATATTTTATTAAACAGCAGAGCCAGGATTTAAACTTAGGTTTGTTCGGCTCCCAAAGCCACATTATTTCATATGCAGTAAGAAAAGGGCTGTATCATAGCTGAGTGACAGAGATTACAGAAGCGGGGGCAAGAGAGGGGTGTTGAGGACCTATGAGTTGTAAGAACCCCTGAGAATATGCATTAGGGAATAAAACAGAACTGGGCCCTCCTTTGTTAAGTTTACAATCTAATGGAGATGGAAAATTTATGTGTGTGTGTGTGTGTGTGTGTGTGTGTGTATTGAGGCAGGAGATATTACTTGCAAACTTTTTTGTTGGGATAATGCAGACATTAAGGATGATGGAAAATTGCTGTAACTCTAAGAAACTGGGTAATTTTTAGAAATGAGGGCATGGAAACAGATAAAAATATATAACATGCTATTGAACTGTTAATGACAAACTTTTAGCCAACCATTTTGCCTCTTTAAAATTTCTTCCAACCTTATTTTTAAAAACACGTATTGGGCCCTAAGAGAATTCTATTATTCCCTGTATGCCAATAAGAACTTTTGAAAGAAAAGAAAAAGCAAGAGATTAAAATGCCATCTCTTTTATCACTGACCTTGGCCTGGTATTTAGGTCCCACTCTCTTTGGTATTCAGATTGAATTAAGAGAAAGATACTTGTCTTC
The DNA here is from genome assembly GCF_003255815.1 of Theropithecus gelada. NCBI lineage: Eukaryota > Metazoa > Chordata > Mammalia > Primates > Cercopithecidae > Theropithecus > Theropithecus gelada. The sequence goes on from NC_037672.1 coordinate 41,201,663, forward strand.
TGTGTGAGGTTGGTCTCCAGCAAACTTCTTGGTGACAAGCATTACAGAAACCCAAGAGCCCAGAGAGTTCTTATTGGAGAGATGGTACATTGAAAAATCTGAAACTGATAGGGCACAGTGGCTCACTCCTGTAATCCCAGCACTTTAGGAGGCCAGGTAGGTGGATCACTTGAGGCCAGGAGTTCAAGACCGGTCTGAGCAACATGGCAAAAACCCCATTTCTACAAAAAATACAAGAAACTAGCTGGACGTGGTGGTGCAGGCCTGTAGTCCCAGCTACTCAGAAGGCTGAGGTGGGAGGATCACCTGAGCCCTGGGAGGTTAAGGCTATCATAAGCTGTGATTGCACCACTACACTTCAGCCTGGGTGACAGAGCAAAACCCTGTCTCAAAAGAAAAAAAAAACAACAACAAAAAATCTGAAACTAAGCATCGCCCCAAAGCTTCTTTTCTGGTAAACTCTCCATCATCTCTCCAGTTTTAGCCTAAATGTCCCTTCCTCAGAGGCGGCTTTTCTGATCCGGAAGATCCAGTTAGGAGAATCAGAATCGGTGTCTGCTAAATGTTCCTGCGCAGACTTCACTTTTCCTTCAAAGCCCTCATCCAGTTGTAATGAGTTTTTTATATCTGTCTCTCCTAACTCTCAGCTCTGTGAGGGTAGAGCCTGTGTCTCTTGTAAGAAATCCTGTATCCCCAGGATCTAGCAGAGTACGAAGCATATAGTAGGTGCTTAGAGTGTTACAGCAATGATTCAATAGTCAAGCTATTCACATATAAACATCTGATTTTTTTTGTTTGTTTGTTTTTGTTTTTTTGAGACAGAGTCTTACTCTGTCACTCAGGCTGGAGAGCAGTGGTGCAATCTCAGCTCACTGCAACCTCCACCTCCCGGATTCAAGCAATTCTCCTGCCTCAGCCTCCCGAGTAGCTGGGATTACAGGCACCTGCCACCACGCCTGGTTAATTTTTTTTTTTTTTTTTTTTTTTTTTTTTTTTTTTGCGGATGGACCCAAAGAGTGAACAGCGGCAAGATTTATTGCCAACAGTGAAAGAACAAAGCTTCCACAGGGTGGAAGGGGAACTGAACGGGTTGCCCTTTTTTTTTGTTCCTTTTTTTTTTCCATTTTTTTTTTTTTTGAGACGGAGTCTCACTCTGTCACCCAGGCTGGAGTGCAGTGGCGAGATCTCAGCTCACCTCAAGCTCTGCCTCCCGGGTTCACGCCATTCTCCTGCCTCAGCCTCCTGAGTAGCTGGGACTACAGGCACCTGCCACCAGACCCGACTAATTTTTTGTATTTTTAGTAGAGATAGGGTTTCACTGTGTTAGCCAAGATGGTCTCGATCTCCTGACCTCGTGATCCGCTTGCCTTGGCCTCCCAAAGTGCTGGAATTACAGGCGTGAGCCACCGCGCCTGGCCAATTTTTTAATTTTTAGTAGAGACGGGGTTTCACTATGTTGGCCAGGCTGGTCTCAAACTCCTGACCTCAAGTGATCCACCCACCGCAGTCTCCCAAAGTACTGGGATTAAAGGCGTGAGCCACTGTGCCCAGCCCAATATCGGGTATTTTTTAAAGTACATTTTTACTCACTTTAAATGTGGTGCGATAAATCTCTTTAATTATTATTATTTTTTGTATGTGGTATAACATACATAACAAAATTTACCATCTTCACTATTTTAAAGCATACAGTTTTGTGATGCTAAACACACTCACATTGTTGTGCAACCATCACTACCATTCACCCACAGAATTTTTTTCATTTTGCAAAACTGACACTGTACCTATTAAAAAATAACTCCCCATTTCCTTTTCCTCCCAGCCCCTGGCAACCATCATTCTACTTTATTTTTGCCTCTATGAATTTGAATACTCTAGGTACCTCATGTAAGTGAAATCATACAGTATTTTTTCTTTTTCTTTTCTTTTCTTTTTTTTTTTTTTGAGACGGAGACTCGTTCTGTCACCCAGGCTGGAGTCCAATGGCACCATCTCAGTTCACTGCAACCTCCACCTGCTGAGTTCAAGCGATTTTCATGCCTCAGCCTCCTCCCGAGTCGCTGGGATTACAGGCCCACCACGGTATTTTTTTTTTTTTTAGTAGAGACATGGTTTCGCCAAGTTGGCCAGGCTGGTCTTTAACTCTTGACCTCAGGTGATCCACCTCAGCCTCCCAAAGTGCTGGGATTACAGGCACCCAGCCACAGTATTTTTTCTTTAAAGGCCTTTTATCTTTCTGAATTGGTAAGGGATACAAACTTATGTGGTCTTGTTTGTTAGAGTGAGGTTTTTAAGACTCTGATTCAAAGAGAACTCTGGTTATTCTTGGTCTATTTGTATTTATAGAATCAGAGATTAATAGAAGAGGAAGAGATGTAACACATGATCTTCTTCAGACTTTTAAGCTCCAAGTATAAGATTTATTGCTAGACTGAAATTCAAATGGTGCAGGAATGGTGAACCCAGTATTACCCCCTGTCTGTCAACACACAGAATGTGATAATCCAAGGCAACGCAATTAAGACAGTGGTTCACCCAAACATTACTTATTTTCACATCTTACCAAGGCTGCCAGTATAGTGTGGGAGGGAAAGTGCAGAATCAACCCAAGACACTCAAATAAGAAATAAAAACAGGATGAATGTGGCAGACATCCTCGGGTGGCCATTTAATACCTGAATCTGGGTCACAGTGAAGGAACTGGCTGTAGTCTCTGACCTAACAAGCCTGGTCAAGTTACATGATTTCTGTCTCTGCTTTAGCTGGAAGATACTCACCAAACAAACAAACAAACAAAAACAATGAATCTTGATGGCTTGGAGGTGGCAGAGAGGGAAAGGGCTTGCAAATATTGAGATCCACATATGCAACATCTCTTGACAGGTCAGTGAATTGGCAACTAATAGCAGTACAGGTAAGACTTCAGAGACAGATATTCAGATTAGCTATCGATACAACTCAAATGGTCCTCCTGTATATTGCAGGGAGGAGGAGGGGGAGAGGTAGAAGTGTTCATAGTGGCTTAGCAACATGGACAGGGGCTAAAACGGGAGTCTCCTTTGAGGCTTTAAGAATCACCAGATTCTGAGGAGCATGCAGAGCAAAAAGCTGAGTAAGACCCTAAGTCTTGCAGCCTAGTTTAGGACATGGGAAGGGGTGCAAAATTTAAGGAGGGACACAGATCACTGTTGGAACCAAGAATTTGAAAAGTAAGGGATTAGCAAGCAGCAGTTCAAGCATAAACAGGCAGGGATCTGGAACAAGAGCCATGCCCGGGATGTTTGTGACCATGGCCCAGGTATGGGCCATACTGACAGCCTTAAAGGACTAGACATAGGAAGACATACTTTGTGCAATTGGCTAAACAGATTGCATTTATTTGACTATATAGATTTGTTCATGTAGACTATGTAGATTTAACTGTGTAGATTTGTCACGATCTTCCTTCCCTAAAACCTGCTTCCTCCATATCTTAGGTGTTGGCCAAAACTTTGTGGCCAGCCTGGTATCCTGATTACAGATCAACCACCTGGATGCCAAACAGTGTACCTGTGGGAACTTCTTGCAAGATGTGCTCTCTACTCCCAATGATTTGGCCTGGAATTAGAGATGTGAATTCCACTTTGAGAATTTTGCAGGTGTCTGGGAAGCGCTGGGTCCCATACAAAACCATTCTCATATCTTCAACACACATTTGTGTTTTACTTATGCAGAGGTGATAATGGGCTGCCATTCATTCCTTCAACTTCCTTTGACTATTGAAAGAAATAATTCTATTATAGAGTTTGTTGAGAATCTTTGTAGTCCAAGTTCAAGTAAAAACACATATATCACGGATAAAATAGTTTCAGAAATCAGTGGACAAGTTTCTGTTAGTTTTTGCAACCTCAGGTCCCACTGCCAGGCCAGATAATGCTTTCCTTCTTGGATCACATGTTGTGTGCTTCAGTCTGAATAACATTAAAAATATTTCTCTTAGCAGGATGCAGTGGGGTTGTTTTCTTTTTAATTTCAAATAACACCACTCCTTGAACTGGGAACAAACAATTCACTTGCAGCTCGGCTCTGCTTTTATTTGTAATTTTCACATAAATCAACTTATATGAAAATGTATTCATAATTTGAGCTTTCTCTATAGCGATAAAATGTTTCTGCTTCTGTGGTAGAAAATAGCTTATTATGCAAACAACATTGCCACTCTTACATTATGCATGGGATTTACCTGGAGAACATCACAAAAGCTTCAGGGAAAAAAAAAGCCAGGGAGGGTATAGTAGGGTGCTTCGTTTACTGCACCATTTACCTATAATAATTAGCTACAAATGAACTAATATCTGTATTTAGCAACTTACTTAATATTGCTTTGGTTAATTCAGTGAAACAATGGAGAAAAAGAAAAAAATACAAGGGAGGTGTCCTGACAAATGGTGCCTTTCAGGATGTCAGTTCCATGAAAAATGAGATCTGGTGGTTTCAAACTTAGGCCAGTGGTGGTGAGTAATTAATGGCCAACTCATTTGAACTTGTGTGCTTGATCTAATTTGGGATATTGGGAGTTCACACTGATTTGCCTTTAAAAAGAATGTCACTGTCAAATAAGGTGATTGTGTAAGATTGATATGAAGAACTTGGACTTGGATGTACAGCACATTTTATATTTAGAGAGGCAGCAGCAAACAGTGTGATTACTAACCTTGTGTGCAATGAGACCACCATCCCGGAGGAAAAGATGGTGTCCTTTCTACACAGGATTCAAGCAGGGATCACTTTAGGCGTAAGTGGTTTATGATATTTATTTTTTTCAATCATAGAACAAATAAGTTTTGAGTGTCTTTTCATTGTGTTCAGGCCTGAGGATAAAACAATAATGCAGTATGGCCCCTGCTCTTATGTTGCCTCCATTCTAGTTGGGGAGTGGGGCTGGCAAGCAAAGAACAAGTAGCACAAATAAATAAAATAATTGCAATAAGAATGATAAATGCTGTGAAGGAAATACACAAGGAGCATAATTAAAGGGGTTATGGAGTGGTCCAGCACCCCTGGGATATAGAGTATAACCTTCGACAAATGATTTAACCTACCTAAATTTATCATGTGTAAATTATAAAGAAATATGTGTGCATGAATTATTACTTTAGGTGTTGTCAACCAACGCACAGTTGCCCCCTGTGAGTCTGCCATCTTAAATCACTGGCAGTGGTCTGTTTGCTCCATCTGGACCATCCCATTTCAAAGGATCAAATACCAAGGAGATGATTCTGTAGTTGTAGCTTTCTAGCAATTCATATTTCTTCTTTGCAGGGCTTGTGGCTGCTCTATTGTGTGTTCTCCAAAGGGCAGCTTTCTTCTATTGGTTCTGCTGCAGGACTTCTGCTCATCCTTGTTTAGGTCAGGATTTCAAGGTCCTCCCTGGAAAGATGAAGTAGCGGGAAATGATAGACCAAGCACCAGGCCTGGAATCAGAAGCCCGGTGTTCCACTCCCAGCTTTATTTCTTAATGGGTGCCTGACTTCAGTCAAGTTATATTCTTTTCAGAATACCAGCTCCTTGTCATGATTAAAAGGTATGTAACAATAATATCTTCTCTAATAATATCTAGTAATACCTCTCTAAGTTATTATGAAGTAAAATGAAAATTCATAAATTATTTAAATAATTTCAGGCCACAGGAAAAACAAAGGACAGTTCATTTGTTCACTTTTCAAAGCTAGGATAATCTAATAATTATATGTTCACTTACAAATGTGGATGGAAAAAGTCTGACTAAAACATTAGTTTATTGAATGTAGCACTGTATCAAATGAATGACACACCATGACTAGGAGGGTTTATTTTTGTAAGTAAAGCTATTTTGATATAACAAAATCTACAAGTTAATAATTCTTCAAATTAAACTAAAAGAGGAAAAAGAGTAATATGATTAAATCATTAGATGCTGTAATGTAATTTTGTAAAATTAAATAACCATTCTTTTTAAAAAATAATTTCACCTTTTATTTTAGATTTAAGGGGTACATGTGCAGGCTTGTTGCATGGGTACATCGTGTGATGCTGAGGTTTGGGATATGGAGGATCCTGTCACCCAGGTAGTGAGCATCATAGCCAATAGGTAGTTTTTCAGCCCAATCCCCCCTCCCTCTCTTCTCCCTCTAGTAGTCCCCAGTGTCTCTTGTTGCCATCTTTATGTCCATGTGGACTCAATGTTTAGTTCCCACTTATAAGTGAGAATATGTGGTATTTTGGTTTTCTGTTCCTGCGTTAATTTGCTTAGGATAATGGCCTCCAGCTGTATCCACGTTGCTGTAAAGGACATGATTTTGTTCTTTTTCATGGCTGTGCAGTATTCCATGGTAAAAATGTGCCATATTTTCTTTAATCCACCATTGATGGGCACGTAGGTTGATTCCATGTCTTTGCTATCATGAATAGCGCCGCGATGAACATACGAGTGCATGTGTCTTTTTGGTAGAATGATTTATTTTATTTTGGATATATAGCCAGTAATGGAATTGCTGGGTCAAATAGTAGTTCTGTTTTAAGTTCTTTAAGAAATCTCCAAACTGCTTTCCACAGTGACTGAACAAATTTACATTCCCACCAACAGTGTATAGGCATTTCCTGACAAGGGTGAGATTGTATCTCCTTGTGGTTTTGATTTGCATTTCTCTGATGATTAGTGATGTTGAATATTTTTTCACATTTTTGTTGGCCACTTGTATGTCTTCTTTTCCAAAGTGTCTGTTTATGTCTGTTGCCCTATTTTTTTTCTTTTTCCAGTTACATGAGAAAGGAAATGTTGACCATTTTTAAATCGGGTTGTTTTATTTTATTTTTTTTTTCTTGTCGATTTGTTTAAGTTCTTTACAGATTCTGGATACTAGATTTTTTTTTCTTTTTTCTTTGAGATGGAGTCTGGCTGTCGCCCAGGATGGAGTGCAGTGGTGCAATCTTGGCTCACGGCAACCTCTACCTCCCGGGTTCAAGAGATTGTTCTGCCTCAGCCTCCTGAGCAGCTGGGACTACAGGTGCGTGCCACCATTACAATTTTTGTAATTTTGGTAGAGACAGGGTTTCATCATATTGGTCAGGCTGGTCTCGAACTCCTGACCTCAGGTGATCCACCCGGCTCGGCCTCCCAAAGTACTTGGATTACAGGCATGAGCCACTGCATGTGGTCAGATTTTTTATTTTTATTTTTTTGACACAGGGTCTTACTCCATTGCCCAGGCTGGAGTGCAGTGGTGTGATCTCAACTTACTGCAACCTAACCTCCCAGGGCTCAAACGATCATCATACCTTAGCCTCTCTAGTAGCTAGGACTACAGGTGCATGCCACCGCAACCAGCTAATTTTTGTATTTATTTTTTGATAGACATAGAGTTTTGCCATGTTGCCCAGACTGGTCTTGAACACCTGGGCTCAAGGGATCCTCCTGCCTCAGCCTCCCAAAGTGCTGAGATTACAGACATGAGCCACCATGCCTGATAAAATTCGGAGGAATAATTTGATAAGATTCGTACCCCCTGGCCAGGTGCCATGGCTCACGCCTGTAATCCCAGCACTTTGGGAGGCTGAGGCAGGTGGCTCACCTGAGGTCAGGAGTTCAAGACCAACCTGGCCAACATGGTGAAACCCCATCTCTACTAAAAATGCAAAATATTAGCTGAGTGTGGTGGCGGGTGCCTGTAATTCCAGCTACTCAGGAGGCTGAGACAGGAGAATCGCTTGAACCAGGGAGGAGGAGGTTGCAGTGAACCAATATCACACCATTTAATTCCACCCTGGGCAACAAGAGCAAAACTCTGTCTCAAACAACAAAAAAAATTGCACCCCTCTTTAAAAAACCATAAAAAATCATATGGATAAATGGAGAAATGTATAATCATTGACACAGATCACTCAAAACTGTAAAATTTTCAGTTTTTTCAAAATCAGTAAATACATATTTGCAGTTGCATTGAAAATCTTAATGGAAATCTTAAAATAGTTAAGAAAATTATGCAAAAGAGGAGTAAGAAATACCTTACTGGGTATTAAAAATAACTTTAGGGCCGGGTGTGGTGGCTCACGCCTATAATCCCAGCACTTTGGGAGGCCGAGGCAGGCGGATCACCTGAAGTCGGGAGTTTGAGACCAGCCTGACCAACATGGAGAAACCCTGTCTCTACTAAAAATACAAAATTAGCCAGGTATAGTGGCACATGCCTGTAATCCTAGCTACTGGGGCGGCTGAGACAGGAGAATCGCTTGAACCCGGGAGGCAGAGGTTGCGGTGAGCCAAGATCGCACCACTGCACTCCAGCCTGGGCAATAAGAGTAAAACTCCATCTCAAAAAAAAAAGAAGTACCTTTAGAACCACTATAATCAAAATTGTTTGGTATTGGCATCAAATCAGATAAATCAATCAGAGGAGTAGAGTCGAGACTCCAGAAAAAGACTCAGGTGTTTATGAGACCATACTGTATATCAAAAGTGGCATAGCAACTTATTAAAAGAGTGGTTTATTTAACAAATAACACCAGAAAAAATTGGCTACGTATGGGAAAGGGAACAAAAATTATACCCCCTAGTTCATCATACATAAAGTCAAAGTAGATTAAAGAAAGTAATATGTTCAGATCTATTAAAATGAATAATGTGGCTGGGTGCAGTGGCTCACACCTGTAATGGCAACGCTTTGGGAGGCCGAAGTGGGAGGATCTTTTGAGCCCAGGAGTTTGAGGCCAGCCTGGGCAACGTAAGGAGACCCTATATCTTCAAGTAAGTAAAAATTAGGCAGGCATGGTGGCACATGCCTGTAGTTCCAGCTACTCAGATCACTTGAGCCTGGGAGGTCAAGGCTGCAGTGAGCTGTGATCGTGCCACGGCACTCCAGCCTGGGCAAGAAAGCGAGATGCTATCTCAAAAAAAAAAAAAATGTACTTAAGCTCTGACTCTGTCAGTAGGATTCTAGCCAACAGAAATAAAGCACCCATATATAAGAATATGAATACTAGGATATTTATTACAACATTTTATTGGCAAGCAAAAAAAAAAAAATGGAAACAACCTCACTGTCTATCCACAGGACCATTGAATAACAACATCTATACATTGGAATTTTGTGCAGCCATTTAAAAGAATGAATTCACCTATATCTGTTAGCTTGGAGGGATGTCCATGAGGTAATAAAAGAGACAAAAGTAAGCTACAAAATTATGTAAAGAGGATGATCTGAGTTTTGTATTTGTCTTTTATATGCACAGAAAAGCGTATGAAAGTGTACATACAGGCAGTCAATATTGGTTTTCTATGGGAAGAGGATGAAAATGGGCAGAGATGAAACAGAAGATGCCTGACTTTTTCAATGAACACATGTTCCTTTTAAAATTAGGAAAATCATGAGAAATGTTAAAATGCCCAAATGTGATTGGCATTATTTCTTTTACTTTTTCTTTTTTTTTTTTTTTTCTTTCCTGTTGAGACAGGATCTCACTCTGTTGCCCAGGCTGGAAGGCAGTGACATGATCATGGCTCGCTGCAGCTTTGACCTCCTGGGCTCAGGTGATCCTCCCACCTCAGCCTCCTAGGTAGCTGGGACTATAGGCACATGCCACCAAGCGGGGCTAATTTTTTGCTGTTGTTGTTATTGTTGTTAGTAGAGATGAGGTCTCACTATGTTGTCCATGCTGGAATTGGCATTATTTCCTGCCTCTGGTGATTTTTACTTACTTGCTCAAGAATTAGAAAGTATGCTTTTTGAGAATGAGCAAATTCTCCTCTAATCAGGTAACATTTTTCCAAATGTACTCCAGGAACTAAGACTTCAGAGTCCTGAATGTCCAGATCTTCACATCCCAAGTGTTTCTCTTCAGACTCAAACGATCAATGTCAAAAAAAAAATTATATTAGACAATGAGAACAATTTATGAAACTTAGATTAAAAAGCCACTTGGTTGTGAAGTGATGTGATCCAAGCCCCTTGGATGTGAAGGTAGCCTCTACAAGGAAGAAACTTAGGACCTATGAAATTCTTAAAAGGACACCAATCTCACAGCTTGTGATGCTGTGACGTAAGGAGACTCACATCTCCCGAACTAAAACTCAGCTCTCTTTCCACAGCCCCCACGCTACCTCGCAATACAGGCGACAGAGGCTAAGCTTATTCCAAATGGAAATGATTTTTTCTCCTATGAATTTATTTACAGGCTATTGTAATGAACTGTAAGTATCACACAGCCCTGAAAATGTTCTGCTGTTTTAAACTCTTAGTTTTCAAGATAGAGTAAACAGAAATTTTCATAGGCTTGTGATGACTGCATCCCGCAAGACCTGGCATGACTCTTAAAGTCAAACTAATGCCAACTTCCACCCATTTCATTTTACATTTTACTGCCATCCAAGCAAAAATTAGGAACAGTTTGCAGTCCAGTGTGAACTAGAAGCCTCCTGGTCCAATGCCACAATTCCCTAGGTGTCTGATGGAAGGCAAGTTATTTAGGAGAGGCAAGCTGGTGGAATGGACAAAGCACACACTTAGGAATTAGAGAGCAGCTGTAGCACATGCCTTTGTGTGTTTGTGTTTGCAAGGCTTAGAATTGTGTAGATAATGATCACAAGCACTTTCTGTTGTTTGCAACCTGTGAACAAATGCCAGCAACTGACTGACTGGCTGAGCTGGATGGGTCCCCCAGAGGATGGGTTGCTGGCAGCTGTTCCTGGTATATCTTCATGCATAGTTACTTGTGATAGAAGAAATAAAATTGGAGCAAGAGAACAACTTGGCTTCACTCCTTTGGTGCCGGGAAAGGGTTGTGTCTTGAACTCATCTGTCTGTATCCTGTTAAGAGTAGCTCAGATGTAAATTTCAAATTAAATAAGAACGTCTAAGAGAATGCATTATGAACTCAGTGCTCAATGAACAAAATAAAAATTATTGCAGTCAACAGAGTTAATTTTACTCTGGGGATGAGTTTATATTTTTTTCTCTTTAAGCGTGCTTGGAATTCAGTCCTGGGGGTCAAATATTGACATTTACAGTGACTTTTTATACTATATGGCGATGAGAATGAGTGACTCTAACTGCACACGACAGTTGGAACAAATCTCGCAAAGATAATGTTTAGCCAAAGATGCCAGACGCAAAAGAGTACATTCTGTGATTCTATTTACAGAACATCCCAAAACAGGCAAAACTCATCAATGGTGTGAGAAGGCAGGAAAATGATTGCCCATGGGGGCAGGAGTGACACAGGGAGGAACAGGGAGGGCTAGGGGTGCTGGACAGCTGAATGTGATCAATTTCTTTTTCTTTTTCTTTTCTTTTCTTTTCTTTTCTTTTCTTTTTTTTTTTTTTTTTTGAGACAGAGTCTTGCTGTGTTGCCCAGGCTGGAGTACAGTGGCACAATCTCGGCTCACTGCAACCTCTGCCTTCTGGGTTCAAGCAATTCTCCTGTCTCAGCCTCCTAAGTAGCTGGGATTACAGGTGCCCACCACCATGCCCGGCTAAGTTTTGTATTTTTAGTAGAGATGGAGTTTCATCATGTTGGCCAAGTTGATCTCAAACTCTTGACCTCAAGTGATCTGCCCATCTTGGCCTCCCAAAGTGCTGGGATTACAGGCATGAACCACCACACCCACCCAATTTCTTGATCGAGGTGCTGAGTACATGAGCATGTTCAGTTTTTTATTTTAATTTTTATTTTTTGTTGTTGTTTTGAGACGCAGTCTCGCTCTGTCGCCTAGGCTGGAGCGCAGTAGCACGATCTCAGCTCACTGCAAGTTCTGCCTCCCGGGTTCACGCCATTCTCCTGCCTCAGCGTCCTGAGTAGCTGGGTCTACAGGCACTCACCACCATGCCCCGCTAATTTTTTGTATTTTTAACTAGAGACGGGGTTTCACTGTGTTAGCCAGGATGGTCTTGATCTTCTGACCTCGTGATCCACCCACCTCAGCCTCCCAAAGTGCTGGAATTACAGGCATGAGCCACTGCGCCTGGCTGCATGTTCAGTTTTTTAAAAATCTCATCAGCCTGTACACTTATGGTGAGTATACTTTTCTTATATATGTCAATAAAAAGTAAAAACAAAAAAAATCCATTTATTGTGCCCTTCTTACCTTACCTTCCTTTGATTGGCATCAAGTGTCCTTGGTAGATGGCAAGCATTCTTCCTCCTCCATCCCACTTCCGTCCTATGGGTAAACCTTTAATGAGGGCTATAATTGATTAATATTAAACTGCAGACCTTGACTGCTTAGAGAGAGTTCATTTATTATAGTCTTTTCTACTTAATATTTACTGAGGGGACAGCCTGATAGAACAGGTGCAGAGAGTTTGAAATAAATGTTAGGCATTAGGAAAATAAGGGCCATTAACCCCACACAGTGAAGGGTGGTGTAACTATAAGTAAAAAGTCAACTTTCACCCTCTTCACAAATTTGCGTAGGGCCTGGTCGTCTAACTAGGTGTTTAATCTCTGTCGTGGGTAGTTTGTTCATTTATTCTCTTTAGAGGCAGAACATTGATTGGGAAACCTCTGGAGATCTTTTCTGGCCTTTTGGTTTCAGATAATTGAATCTATTAGGGGTGATACACATGAATAGCCAAGCCATACAACTTTTCAAGCATGGTTAGGAGATGAGGACAATGTTCTCAAACAAGTAAGACCTGCAGCCTCCTGGGGCTGCTAGTGAGACCACTGCTGCTTATTCTTCAGGAGCAGGGACAAAGCGGAGATTACACAGGGATGAACGAAGATGCAATCTGCATGGTTGGCCCCTCAGAACATCTTCAGGCTCAGTAGTGTCTCTTCAGTTCCTGTCCCCCCCACCTTCCTCCTGAGGCCACCCCCACTATTCGTGGCCACACAAATCTCTTATTTCACCCCCATTTCTGTTGTGATCTCCTAGTACCCATCCCCTGGACCAACCATCTCTTGCCACTGCATTTCATTCCCAGGTGCCGTTTTGGACCGCTTCTCTATTTGAGGGATGGCATCCACCATTTAGCACTTTCCTTACATTACCGTGTCTCCTTTCTCCAAGAAGACTCTATCTCAGATTACCTTGAAAACTTTCCTAATTGGCGATCTTACTGCCTCTTTTCCATGGATTACTGACTCTTAGCTGGCCTTAAAAGGACAAAGAAAGGCCAGGCACAGTGGCTCATGCCTGTAATCCCGTCCCTTTTGGAGGCCGAGGTGGGCAGATTACTTGAGATCAGGAGTTTGAGACCAGCCCGGCCAACATGGGGAAACTCCGTCTCTACTAAAAATACAAAAATTAAATGGGCATGGTGGCATACATCTATAATCCCAGCTACTTGGGAGGCCGAGGCACGAGAATTGTTTGAATCAGGTGGAGGTTGTGGTGAGCCGAGATTGTACCACTACACTCCAGCCTGGGCGCAGAGTGAGACCCTGTCTCAAAAAAAAAAGAAAAGAAAAAGAAAAGACAGTACACTTTCTCATTTAAAAAAAGGGCTATTCTTTCTTTAGTATGCCTCAGTTCAAATGTTACTTTCTTCTAGAACATTCTCTAACTTCTCTTTCTAAAGTGAGTTCATCATTTTCCATCTTATCACCTTGTTTATTTTCCTCATTACTACTGAAATGATCTTGTTTATTTGTTTACATGTTTGCTGTCTAATTCTCTACTTCCTCACGAATGTCATCTCTGTGAAGAAAGCCTTATCTGTCTTATTCACTATAGTATCCTAATGTGAACAGGACTTTGCACCATGGTAGGACTCTATTAATATTACTTTTTTTTTTTTTTTTTGAGACAAGGTTTTGCTCTGTCACCCAGGCTGGAGGGCCAGTGGCACAAGCACAGTTGCCGCTAACCAACCTCAAACTCCTAGACTCCAGCAAGTCTCCCACCTTAGCCTCCCAAGTAACTGGGACCACAGGCATGAACCACCACACCCAGCTAATTTTTTATTTTTTATAGAGATGGAAGCTTGCCATGTTTCCCAGACTGGTCTTAAACTCCTGGCCTCAAGTGATCCTCCCACCTCAGCCTCCCAAAGTTGTAGTTACAGGTGTGAGCCACTGTGCCTGGCCAATGTTCTTTAAATGAGCAAATGAGTCATTAAATACACTCTAAAGCTTGAAGAAAGTTTGGGTGACTCCCACTTGGGGTATAATATATGAAAGTTAAAATAGTCTTAATTAGTGAGATAAATTCCTAGACAAGTGATTTTCTTGCAAAACCCAACTGGCCAAAGACCACAGAACACCCACTTGGATTAGTTACACTATGATGCTGATGTGAACTTTCTTGGGATCGTTGTCGATAACTGGCCTGTGATGGAGGGAGATGTTACTTCCAAAGTCCGACTTCTGGTTCCTCACTCTGGAGAGAAGTGTGGCTTTTAGCTAGCCGAGTTGGGAAGCCCTGCAAGGTTAATCCTGAGTTAAGCTTTAGAATCTGACTCCCCAGGGAGACCTAGGAAAAGCTAAGATTTTACATTAATATGTAACCAAAACTTAAACTCATATTTCAGCAACAAAGAATAGTAAATAATGTATTGCTTCATGAAGATTTGCTTAGTTTATTTACTTACATTATTTATAAGTTATGTTGGGAATAGACTTGGCCTGCTCTGCTTTGTTCACAGTAACATTCCATAAATATAACAGCAAGCAATAAAATAGCATTGATTCCAAAGTGAGCTCATAGCTTCCTATAACATCAAACATAAAAGCTGTGTTACAATGATAAATACTAAATCTTTAAAATATCTTTAAAATATCATTGGCTTTTTACTACTATTACTTATGCAGTATGTATTTCAGATTTTCATATTCAGGATTGTACTTTTTTGCGTGTGAATTATGTCCTGAAGCTTTTGGTGCCATCTATATAAAACAGACGTTTTGAACTTTTGGATGAGTGGCAGAAGAACTTGATTCTGGTTCAAAACGTCATTCTAAGTTGTCTACAAAATTTCAGGAAGAGAATAAATGGCAAAAAAAAAAAAAAAAAAAAAAAAACTTGGTCCTTTTTTTTTTTTTTTTTCCTGTGAGTGTGAAGTTCAAGCAATCCAGGCAAAAAAGTGGGAGTTGAACAGAGAAGTGTTCTATTCTTCCTGTGATAAGAAACGTGCTTGACGGGCGCAGTGGCTCACGCCTGTAATCCTAACACTTTGGGAGGCCGAGCGGGCTGATCACGGGGCAGGAGACAGACATCATCCTGGCTGACACGGTGAAACCCCGTCTCCACTAAAAAAAAAAAAAATACAAAAAAATTAGCCGAGCGTGATGGTGGGTAGTCCCCAAGTTACTCCGGAGGCTGAGGCAGGAGAATGGCGTGAACCCGGGAGGCGGAGCTTGCAGTGAGCCGAGATCGCGCCACTGCACTCCAGCCTGGGCGACAGAGTGAGACTCCGTCTCAAAAAAAAAAAAAGAAAAAAAAAAAAAAAAAGCGCGGGCACGGTGGCTCACCCCTGTATTCCCAGCACTTTGGGAGGCCGAGGTGGGCGGATCACGAGGTCGGGAGATGGAGACCCTCCTGGCTAACACAGTGAAACCCCGTCTCTACTAAAAATACAAAAATAAAAATAAAAAATAAAAATTAGCCGGGCGTGATGGCGGGCGCCTGTAGTGCCAGCTATTCAGGAGGCTGAGGCAGGATAATGGCGTGAACCCGGGAAGTGGAGCTTGCAGTGAACCAAGATTGTGCCACTGCACTCCAGCCTGGGCGACCGAGCGAGACTCCGTATCAAAAAAAAAAAAATGTCCTGGTTTTCTTGCTTGGCTTGTCCTAGAGTTTTCTTAAGGTTCTGAGGTCTCTGCGTGGCTTCATATTGGTCAGATGGAATCCAAGACAGGGGTTACTTTGCAGTCAATGGGATATAGGTATGGAGTAATGTTAAGATCTGGATGTTGGAATTAGGTAGATCTGGGCTCAAGTTCTGGCTGTGCTATTAACAAGTTGTGTGTCTTTGGGCCATTGACTTAATCGTTTGTGCCTCAATTTTCTTGTCTGTAAAACAGAGACACAAATGTAGGTATTAGGTATAATACGTTATACCTAAAAATGTAGTGAGGATCCAATAAGATAATACTTATCGAACACAGTCCCTGACACATACCGAGGGCCTGTAAATGGGCTGATAGAGAGGAGGTAAAGGAATCCTGGCTGTGTAACTAAAACAAGATTTGCAAATTACCTGACATTTATGATGGAAATAGCTTATTTGAAGTGGTCATAATTATACCTTGAAACCTCACCCTAACACTATTTAGTATAAGGCATGTCTGTCTTGGACCCTTTTCAAGGAAATATTTTTAAACTGGTTTAACAAAAAGACCTTGTCATAAAGTGGATTTATGCATGTCTGTTTCTATGGCAAAGGCTTGAGAGCAGTGTGAATATATTTTAAAAACACAATCTGTGATCTAGGTGAGTCTGAACGTTGGATGATTCTCTCTTTTTTTCCACTACGAAGGCACAGCTGTGTTTTCAGTGTAGCTGTAAACTGGAACAGGGATGAGATGGCGGAGGATGCAAGCCCAGGGAGGGGTGGAAAGTGAGGAGAGCTGCACGTGGCTCCAAAATGGAACCAGTTAAAGCAAGCCTCACTTTATGGGCCACCACTCTGCACCCTGCACATCGGGTAAGTCTGTTTTTGACAGACAGATTGGAAAGCAGTCACTCAGACAGTTAGATCCCCTTGTGAGGTGACCTAAATTAGAGCCTCAGTGTGCTGAGACACAGGGGATTTGTTACAAAATTATTTTCTATCTCTTATGACATCCTCAGACTTATTTAATCCTCTCTCAAAGTTTCAAGAATACATAGGAATTATGGTATCTTGTTGGGGAGGATCTCTTTTAAAATTTAACCTTTTAATTTGAATTTTTTTAGCCCTACTGAAAAGTTGCAAGAGTGATCAAATCAGTTGTCTTCACCTAGATTGATCCATTGTTAGTATTTTGCCACATTTGCTCTACAGATGCTTGTCTATGATATGATACATGGTATGTAACAAACTCTATTTTTTGCAGAACCTTTTGAGAGTAAATTGCAGAGATCATAATGGTGTCAGCAAATATTTTCTAAGAATATTAAGTGCATTGGCCGGGCATGGTGGCTCACGCCTGTAATCCCAGCACTTTGGGAGATCGAGGCGGGCAGATCACCTGAGGTCAGGAGTTTGAGACCAGCTTGGCCAACATGGTGAAACCCAGTCTCTACTAAAAATACAAAAATTAGCCAGGTGTGGTGGTGGGCACCTGTAATCCCAGCTAAACAGGAGGCTGAGGCAGGAGAATTGCTTGAACCTGGGAGGTGGAGTTTGCAGTGAGCTGAGATTGAGCCATTGCACTCCAGCCTGGGCAACAAGAGTAAAACTCCATCTCAAAAAAAAAAAAAAATTTAAGTGCATCAACATTATAAACATCAAATCTAGGAAATTTCACATTGATTCAAGGCCATTCTTTTTTTTTTTTTTTTTTTTTTAGAGAGAGTCTTGCTGTGTTGCCCAGGCTGGAGTGCAGTGGCGCCATCTCAGCTTACTGCAAGCTCCACCTCCTGGGTTCATGCCGTTCTCCTGCTTCAGCCTCCCGAGTAGCTGGGACTACAGGCGGCTGCCATCACGCCTGGCTAATTTTTTTGTATTTTTAATAAGAGACGGGGTTTCACTGTGTTAGCCAAGATGGTCTCGAACTCCTGACCTCATGATTTGCCAGCCTCGGCCTCCCAAAGTGCTGGGATTACAGGCCTGAACGACTGCGCCTGGCCAAGGCTAATCTTAAATATACCTTCCGTATTCAAATTTTTACCAGTTATGCCAGAAGTGTCCTTTCTAGCAACTGTTTTTTTTTTCCATTCCAGGGTCATACTTCTTTTTTCTTTTTTCTTTTTTTTTAAACAGAGTTTCCCTCTGTCACCTAGGCTGGAGTGCAATGGCATGAACTCAGCTCACTGCAACCTCTGTCTTCCGGGTTCAAGCAAGTCTCCTGCCTCAGACTCCCACGTATTTGGGATTACAGGTGTGCACGGCTAATTTTCGTATTTTTAGTAGAAACGGGGTTTCTCCATATTAATCAGGCTGGTCTCAAACTCCTGACCTCAAGTGATCCAACCGCCTTGGCCTCCCAAAGTACTGGGATTACAGAGGTGAGCCAACGTGCCAGGCCCCAGGATCATACATTCTTTGTCTCCTTTAATCTGCAACCATTCCTTGGTCTTTCTTTCTTTGTATTTCATGAGATTGACAGTTTTGTAGAGTACAGGCCCCTGAGGTTCCCCCGATTTTGGCTTGTCTGATTGTTTTCTTATGATTTGTTTCAAGTTATGCATTCTTGCCAGGAATACCATGGAAAAGACGTGTCCTTCTCAGTGCCACTTGGGAGGGAATACGCAATGTCAGTTCGAAAATGTTCATGGGCATTAGAATATCTCTTTCATTGTTTTCCTTCTTATTTGTTAAAATGAAGACTACAGAGTATTTCTTAGTTGGAAATTTTCCTTGAAAATCTCACTGCATGAAACAATAGAGCCCTAAAACCTGCCATGTTTTTTGGAAAATGGTCATAGATTCTAGATTCCGCTTTCTAGTCTTTATCACAAAACACAATGGTGCTGATGTGTTTGAATGTTTCAATATCTCAGGTACTTCTCTAAGAGTCTTTGTTATCAGGAGAATTCAATTGCGTTGGAGATCTGAAGGGGCTAATTAATCACCCTTCCTCTTCTACAGTCTCTTAACCAATTGAGATGCTGATCAGCTTTATTAGTAGCAATGCTGGAGAATGTGGCAAAGCCTTCTGCCTCCCTCTCCAAAACACAACCTTCCTTGCCCTCCCATTCCTGACCTAACCGTTCATTCTCAGCCCATCTTGGAAAGGTGAAGACCTGGCCAGGCCTGCAGAAGAAGGCCCAATTTGACTGTTTATTAGCTGGGAGAGGAGAACAGTTATTCATCTCGTTGGGCACATGCAGATCTGTGAAGCTGAGCTGAGTGCAAATGTGAAGGAGTGAACCAAAGCTGGTCTCCGCTTCCTGGAGGAGGTCCTGCCTCCCCGATAACAGGGGCTGTGTCTACCCTGCCCTTTCCCATCTCTCTGTCCCATGGAATGAGCCAGTGACAGATGAGATGGAGAAAGTACAGGTGTTCTCAATTCTCTCACCTAGCAGACAGGAGATGGTGTCTTATCTGTGGTTTAGGTTAAGAACATGGAGGTGGAAGGAAAAGTGCTCTTCCTATGACATTGCCCACATTTATTTCTTGGGATACACCAAGTGGGAAGGAAAATAAGAAGTCTATTTGCAAAGTGAGGTCATCTTTGTGTTGAATGCTGAAGATTACCAGGGATGTCAACTTCCCTTTTTAACTATGGAAAACCCATTGAAGAGAGAAACATTTGTCACCTTGCCAGCCTCGTTAGACAGTTACTGAGACAGTCTCTCCTGCACTGTTTTTTGTCTTTTTTAAAACAGATTTTAAAGTTACAAATTTTACAAAAAAATTATTTTCAGCTTTTTCCTCTGCTGCTCTGAGGCACCAAAGTTAACTGTTTTTTGCCCTGTGCCATTTTAACAAATCTGTTCCCAAGTATCTGTGGCTCAAGCATTCATCTTTCACACACATCATGATCGCCTGGAGCCTCTTCACCCTTCCATCCCTCCTGTCCTCCTTGGTCCCAGTCTTTCGATATTCCAGCCAGGTCCTGAAGAGAGGTTAGCACTACATGAGGGGAAGATTCTAGGCACACGTGGATGTGTATTTATGTGCCTGTAATTTCAAAGTCCGATATAGATGATTTAAGAATTCCTCATTTAGTCAATAAATCAATGGCATTTATTATTCACTTACCATGTGCCAAGGTTGACACAACGAAGTACAAAGAAGGGTTCTCTTAATTTAGAAAGCTTGAGAGTTTAGCTGGGTAGGCAAAATGAATACAACCATTTGAAAACAACTTCGGAACTGTGTGGCCTTGACTGTGGGTACTGAGGTAGTCCAGAAGAGTGGAAAGATGAATGTGGACTGGAGTATCTGGGGAGAGCTTCGTGGAGGAAGCAGCATTTGGACTGGGCTTTGAAGGACAGGTGGTGTTCAGCAGGTGCTGGAGAGGGCGGGTGTCCTAGGCACGGCTATGTAAGTCACACCGGCCTCCTTGCTATTTCTCTCACACCAGGCTCATTCCTGACTCTGGCTGCTCCCTCTGCCAGGACGTTATCCCCATATCTGCCTAGCGTATGCCTCACCTCTGAGTCACTGTTCTAATGCCACCTGCTCTGTGAGACTTATTCTGACCATCCTATTTAAAAGTGGAATCCCCCTCCGTGCTTCAAATATCCCTTATTCTGCTTTCTTTTTTCCAGTTTCTAAGACGTATTATTTAAATTTTTTTTTAATGGATTTTTGCTTTTGTTGCCCAGGCTGGATTGCAGTGGCTCCATCTTGCCTCAGCCTTCCAAGTAACTGGGATTACAGGCATGTGCCACCACATCCAGCTAATTTTGTATTTTTAGTAGAGCTAGGATTTCACCATGTTGGCCAGACTAGTCTAGAACTCCTGACCTCAGGTGATCCACCTGCCTTGGCTTCCCAAAGTGCTGGGATTACAGGCGTGAGCCACCACGCCCGACTCATTTAATTTTTTAAAAGGATGTTTGCTGTTTGTTTCCTGTCTTCCTGACCCCAGCCTTTTCAGTTTCTAAGACATGTTATCATTTAATTTTTAAAATGATGTCTGTTGTTTATTTTCTATCTCCCCCACCTAGAAGGTAAGTTCTATAAGGGCAGAGATTTTTGCCTGTTTTCTACCTCAGCACCTAGAAACTGGCCCAGAGTTCAATCAGTCAATACTTGTTGAAAATATGAATGAATAAAGCTATTTCTTTCTTTCCCATACATAGAAGTTGAGGAGGGGGGGTCCATGGGATAAAAATCAGGGCATCCCTATGTGCTCCAGACTTTTCTTTTCATGTCTAAGGGAACAGCTATTAAAGGGATACAGCTCAGAGCTGGGCCTCTTTCTTATTTTCTGCAGGCCTGAAGACATACAATTTGGAAGTAGGAAATGAAGGAAAGAAAGTAAGCAGTGTTCTGCATATTAATGTGACATGCTGACTCTGTTGAGAGAGCAGCACTTTGAAATGTATGAGCAGTTAGAAAATGATGTCTCGTCACCCTCCCAGGTTTAGATGGTGCAGATGAACTACATTCCCTCCCTCCACCAGCTTGTCCAGCTCCTCTGCGGTAAGTCCCTCTCTACATGAAGATGATGCCCGTGTTGGTATCTCTGATGCTGGCAGCTGCACTTAGATGTCTTCTCTAATCTTCCCTCCTCTCCCTCACCCCCCGCTGCTGCCCTAGTCTTAACCATCCCTGTCAATGGTGCCGTTGCATATGCAGCTGCTCAAGTACCAAACCTCCCTGTCATCCTTGATTCCTCTTGTTTCCATTCCTCACATCTCACTCCCTGGCAAGTCCTGTGAGTTCTTCCTCCAACATATACTACACCCAACACTGTTGTTCACTGTCTGTCTCCAGCCAAATCCAGATCCCCATCTTCTCTGCTCTAGATGCTCCCAGAGGCTCCAATGGATCTTCCTGCTTCCTCTCTTGTCTCCAAGAATAGTTTCTGACAGATTGGCCCAAGGGAGCGCTTTCAGAGATGTAAAGCTGATCATGCCACCCTCCTACTTAAACTAACCCTTTCACATCTTCACATTGCCCCACAACAAAATCTAAACTCCTTCTGAGATGGTTTGGATTTGTGTCCTCGCCCAAATCTCAGGTCGAATTGTAATCCCCAGTGTTGGATGAGAGGACTGGTGGGAGGTGATTGGATCATGGAGGTGGATTTTCTCTTTGCTGTTCTCTTGATAGTGATTGAGTTCCCACGAGATCTGGTTGTTTAAAAGTTTGTAGCACCTTCTCCTTCGCTCTTTTCCTCCTGCTCCGGCCATGTAAGATGGGCTAGCTTCCCTTCTGCATGACTGTAAGTTTCCTGGGGCCTCCCCAGAAGAAGAAGCCTGTACAGCCTGCAGAACCATGAACCAATTAAACTTCTTTTCTTTATAAGTCATCCAGTCTCAGGTAGTTTTGTATAGCAGTGTGAAAATGGATAAATACACCACACCTTTCCATAGCCAAGGCTCCACCTGGGCTGGCTCTTGCCTGCTTCTCCACTTCATCACGTATCACGCTCCTCCTCCTTCTCTACATTGGCCTCATTTTCCTTCTTAGACGATGCAGAGCTCATTCCTGCTTCTGGTCTTTTCACTTGCTTTTCCTTCTGTCTGCAGTGATCTCCCTGAGAGAATTGCTGACCCCTGTTTATTAGTCAGGTAACCTGCTCAAATAACTTTTCCTAACCACTCTTATTGTGCCTTCCCCTCCACAATCTATCTTCTCTTACAATAACTAGATTTTATAAGCAGTATTATGGATCATTTTGATTATACATCTACTTCCCTACATCAATGAAGTTCCAGTAGAAAACAACCCACTCAAATGGGATAGTTGAGGAGAGGCTGGTCAAGTGCCTGTTTACAAAGATGTGGGCAGGTAAGGGAACCCATCAAGGGCTGATGATGCTCCTTTTAACAATAACAAGAAATTCTTACCACCCTAGGCCTGAATGGGGCGGGGCAGTGAGCAGCTACTTGAGCCTGGAGAGAATAGCTACAGTTTATAGGAGACCCCATCTGCCAGGGCTGTGACCCAGCAGGGAGGGTGGGCGGGAATAAACATGCAGACCTCACGCTCCTGCTTCAATCCAGTCTTCTGCTAGTGCTTCTCAGTGGCCTTATCCAACCAGAGACCAAAGGGCAAGGCTGCCAATGGATATAGTTCATAAAGGTCAGTCTCCCAAAACACAGAGTAGGGTTGTAAAGAGTGGCGAGGGAATCTGGCCAAGCACACAGAAGATATCCAGCACACGCCTCTACTAGAATGCAAACTTCACAAGAGGAGCAACAGTCCACAAAGTCTAGGAGAGTTCTTGACACACATAATAACCCAATACAGGGCCGGGCGTGGTGGCTCACACCTGTAATCCCAGCACTTTGGGAGGCCGAGGCGGGCAGATCATGTGATCAGGAGATTGAGACCATCCTGGCTAACACAGTGAAACCCCGTCTCTACAAAAAAAAAAAAAAAATTAGCTGGGCATGGTGGTGGGTGCCTGTAGTCCTAGCTACTCGGGAGGCTGAAGCAGGAGAATGGCATGAATGCAGGAGGTGGAGGTTGCAGTGAGCCAAGATCGCGCCACTGCACTCCAGCCTGGGCAACACAGTGAGACTCTGTCTCAAAAAAATAAAAAATAAATAACCCAATACAGGTCAGGCACGGTGGCTCATGCCTATAATCCCAGCACTTTGGGAGGCCAAGGTGGGTAGATCACTTGAGGCCAGGAGTTCAAGACCAGACTCGCCAACATGGCGAAACCCTGTCTCTACTAAAAATAAAAAATTAGCCGGGTGTGATGGCACACACCTGTAATTCCCACCTATTTGGGAGGCTGAGGTGGAAAGATCTCTTGAACCCGGGAAGCAGAGGTTGCAGTGAGCAGAGAGTGTGCCACTGCACTCTAGCCTGGACAACAGAGTGAGACTGTATCTCAAAATAATAATAATAATGATAACCCAATACATATTTGCAGAATAAATGAATGAACAGATGAAATTTTTTTTTTGTCTTTGGAGGATGTGTTTATTTAGCCCAACAGTTATTAGCTATAAAGTTGGGAGAATAAATAGATGTGCCTTCAGTTTACACTTGTGGGGTTGGTGAGGCCACACATGGACTTGCTTTGCAAGGTCTGCACCCTCCCTATCCTGGGCTGTGCTATTAATATGCACCTAGGGGCTGGGGGTGGTGGCTCACGCCTGTAATCCCAGCACTTTGGGTGGCTGAGGCTGGTGGATCACCTGAGGTCGGGAGTTCGAGACCAGCCTGACCAACAAGGAGAAATCCCGTCTCTACTAAAAATACAAAATTAGCTGGGCATGGTGGCACATGCCTGTAATTCCAGCTATTTGGGAGGCTGAGGCAAGAGAATCACTTGAACCTGGGAGTGGAGGTTGCAGTGAGCCGAGATCGTGCCACTGCACTCCAGCCTGGGCAACGAGAGTGAAACTCTGTCTCAAAAAAAAAAAAAAAAAAAAAAAATTGCACCTAGGAGTCTCTCCTTTCCAGCCCTCCTCCTGGTTGAGGTGTTGCTATGTACTTAACTACTGAGAGTTGCAGAAATGTACCTTAGATGGGGCTTGAGATGGGATTGATTTGGGATTGAGACCAGTTTCCAAGAGGAGGGGCTGAAGTTTCCCAAAAGATGGGTTGAGATTCATGAGGTGGAAGCATGAAGGAGATACTTTAACAGGAATGTGCAAACCTGAGGATAGAAGGTTCCCCAGGAAAGATTTTCTTTTGAGATGGAGTCTTGCTCTGTTGCCCAGGCTGGAGTGCAGTGGCGCAATCTCAGCTCACTGCAACCTCTGCCTAGGAGGGTCAAGCAATTCTCGTCCCTCAGCCTCCTCAGTAGCTGGGATTACAGGTGCCCACCACCACGCCCAGCTAATTTTTGTATTTTCAGTAGAGACGGGGTTTCACCATGTTGTCCAGGCTGGTCTCTGACTCCTCACCTCAAGTGATCCGCCTGCCTCAGCCTCCCAAAGTACTGGGATTACAGGTGGGAGCTACTGCACCTGGCCCCCAGGAAAGATTTAACTTCTCATGTTAACCTCTGGATGGGTGGATGGGGCACCTGAAACCTTTTAACAGCCTGTTATGCTTTTAAGTCAGGAGAGAGGCTATTAACAGTAAAACTGGTTTTTTTGTTTTTGTTTTTGTTTTTGTTTTTTTTGGTGAGACGAAGTATCGCTTTGTCACCAAGCTGGAGTGCAGTAGCGTGATCTCAGCTCACTGCAGTCTCCGCCCCCCGGGTTCAAAAGATTCTCCTGCCTCAGCCTCCCAAGTAGCTGGGACTACAGGCGCATGCCACCACGCCCGGCTAATTTTTTGTATTTTTAATAGAGATGGAGTTTCATCCTGTTGGCCAGGATGGTCTGGATCTCTTGACCTCGTGATTTGCCTGCCTCGGCCTCCCAAAGTGCTGGGATTACAGGCGTGAGCCACTGCACCCAGCCTAAAACCATTTTTATTCATGATGATAATGCCAAGAGTCACTGCATGCATACTTTCACTAAGGGATAATAAATATTATGTGCAGATTTGTTATTAGGAATTCTTCTGTTGATGTCTCCCAATAGATTTAATGAGAGACTTGTCCTTTTGTTTAAGATCTAATGGAATTTCACCTGGGCAAAGTCTAATGGAGCTTTGTCATAGACAGAGGCCTAATGGAACCTTTCTTCGGCAAAGAAAGGTTCAGTGTGGGCATGTCAGTCTTTGCCTGGGAAAAGGTTAGAAGTGATGGGTTGGGAAGAGAGGAAAAAGGAGAGAGGAGGGGAAGAGGGAGATGGAACAACCTTTTCAGGAAGGGGAGATAAATTTTACATGTCTTCTTTCTGCTATTTCATGTATATATTTTCATTTATTCTTTACAATCTTATGATGTTGGCAGTATTATTGTTTCCTTTCTAGATATTGGTAGATGGAGACCCAAGTGGTTAAGTATGTTGTCCAAATCACATAGCTGAGAAGTTGTGGAACCAGCTCCCTGCTCCTACGTTTATACCTCTCAAATCCTTTTTTCCCACTAGAAAAAATTAAATTAGCTGTAAATAATTAGAATGAAAGGGTGCTGGGAACTTGATGGTGACATGGAGGAATTTTCCTTTCCTTCCCCCTTTGCCTTGACTTTCCTCTACCACAGTAGACTGTTCCCTGAACCAGCTTCCAAAAGAAAATCAAGGATTGATGGGTCCACTGAGCCCAGAAGGTGGGGGGAGGAAGGGAGAGAATTCTGGCTGTGATTAGTGAAGGGAGCCAATAACTTTTGGCTTCATACTCTTTCTAAGATGAAGAACATGAAATCTGTTTCAGGTTTAAGAAAAATCTTCCTTAAGAAAAGTTTCTGCTTTTAAAGAAGGGATAGTGAATTAGGGTGAAAAATATCTTCCTAACCCAATTATGTCAACAATGATTAGGAAACAGTATGGATAATGCACTGGTGGGTAATCAAGAGTGAATATTGCATAAATCACCAGAATGATCATCATTTCTTAAATTTCAAAAAGGAGACAGGAGAGAACTTTCTTAGTGAACACAGAAATGTTGGCTCACAGGATTCTCCCCATTGCATGATGTTTTTGCCGTCAGAAAACATCCTTTGTGTAAAGGAAATTGGGAGTGGGGTAGGAGAGGAATATGCTAACCCAAGTTTCTAAATTAATGAATAAAAAGGAGAAAGCACGCATGAGAGGAAAAATTGTTGGGAGAAAGCTTAGGTCTGTGCAGAAAGGAACACAATGGCACCGTTAGACTATCTGGGTGATATCCAATGTTTAGGATGCATTTATCTTCAGTCTGACCGTGTCCACAGAGCACAAGGCAAGGGAAGCCTACCCACGTATCATGATACTCTTGTTCTATGCTCTACCACATTGCCTTTGAAGTCTAAAGAAGATTCCAGCCAGGCACAGTGGCTCACATCTGTAATCCCAGGACTTTGGTAGGCCAAGGCGGTGGATCACCTGAGGTCAGGATTTCGAGACCAGCCTGGCCAACACGGTGAAACCCCATCTCTACTAAAAATACAAAAATTAGCTGGACATGGTGGCGAATCCCTGTAATCCCAGCTACTCAGGAGGCTAAGGCAGGAGAATCGCTTGAACCCAGGAGGCAGACTTTGCAGTGAGAGGAGATCACATTGCTGCACTCCAGCCTGGGTGAGAGAGCAAGACTCTGTCTCAAAAAAAAAAAAAAAAAAAAAAAAAGATTCCACAGGTCCCAAACTAAGCCAGCACTTAATAGTTACAGCAGACATTGCTAATGTTCACTAATAGTTCCAGTTCTCCTCCCCTCCTGGAACATATGGAGGACTGTGTCTTCCTGCCCCTCCACTAGTTGGATGGCACGATGTGACTAGTTCTAGCCAACAGGCTGGGAATAAAAATGACATGTGTCATCTCTGGGGAAAGCATTTAAGAGCTGGTATGTTACCTTCCATCTTATTTTCCCCACCATGGTGAACCAGGAAGGATCATGTTGGGATGGAGATGCCCAAGATTGAAGCCTGGAATGATGAGCCACCACGTGGAGGATGAACAACCCGAACCTGGTCTGAAGCTGGGGTTGAGGTACTTACAATTCCTGGGTCAGGATCATTTATAGGCAACCAGAATTTCACCCCCTTCCCCCAGAAGATGGCTTCCTCTTAGTAGGGATTCTGATATGAGGCTGAAATGGATTTAGTGTGAACAAGTAAACGACTGTGGTGTCAACACCTTGAGATTGTTTGGTGATGATGCCCAGCCTAATTTAGCATATCTTGACTAATAGCAGTATGTGAGTAAAAACATGCTTACATTCCCAGAGAAAGTCAAGAGGAATGAACAAAATGGGCTGTTGGTTCCCGTTCTAATTCTATTATATCTTCTATACAGACAAATTACATAGAGAATAGGAATTCAGGCTGGGCGCAGTGGCTCACGCCTGTAATCACAGCACTTTGGGAGGCCAAGGTGAGTGGATCACGTGAGGTCAGGAGTTTGAGACCAGCCTGGCCAATATGGCAAAACCCTGTCTCTACTAAAAATACAAAAAATCAACCAGGCCTGGTGGCTCACGCCTGTAATCCTAGCTACTTGGGAGGCTGAGGCACAAGAATAGCTTGAACCCAGGAGGCGGAGGTTGCAGTGAGCCAAGATCATGCCACTGCACTCCAGCCTGGGCGACAGAGTGAGACTACGTCTCAAAAAAAAAAAAAAGAGAATAGGAGTTCAAGGGTGACTCCTCTCCTCTGCCTGTCCCCACCAGCCACTCAACTGGGGCACTTGTAACCTTGGCTCTTAGGGACCCCTTGTGGTTTCCTCTTAGGTCACTGCTCACACTCAGTCTCATTGACACTCAATGTTCAAGCTTCCCTTACCCAGGCTCTGACAGCATGTCCTTCCCAGTCCCTGGTGTGCACTGTTAGCTATTCCATTTTGTTCTGAGGATAGGGTGGAAGTACTTAAAATTCCTGTGTCAGGATCATGGATAGGACAACCAGAATTATCCCCCTGTGAAGACAGCTTCCTCTTAGCAGGGGATCTAAGAGCTTGAGTCTGAAAGAATCTAGTATTCCGTATTGTCTATACTGTGTCTCCGGAAGAGGGGTTCGTGTGTGTGAGAGGCAGTAAGAGGAAGGACAGCCCACCTTTCCCATCACACTGAAAGACAAGAAAATAAGACTTATCTTTGCATCTCTGGCAGGCCTCTGCGGACACCCAGTAAATGCCAGTAATGATGGCGCGTGACTTCTCATTTATGCGGTCTCTTTTAGTTTCTGCCCTAACCTGAATGTGGTGTCAAGGGAACTATTAATGGCTGCTATTCAGAGACATGTGACTTGGTATTTATATATTACCTGCCCACTTCATAAAATGTTAATGAATGTTTGCAAAGCTCTTTGAAATCCTCTGGTGAAAGGTGCAACATTAAGTGAAAAATATTATTATTATTATTAGAAGGTAATAGACAGTTTTGAGTGATTGGTCATAAGAATAATTGACATAGCATTAAAAGAAGTGCCAGAAATCATCCAGACAGATTCAGCTCCTCTAGCCCCGTCAGCCCCACATTACATATATTACACTGTTTCCCTGACGCCCATTCTAATAACCATATAATTCACACATTAAATCACCACTTCTAGGGAAAGGTTGAGCTCACTCATAGCTCTATTGATAGTGACACTGAGAGGGTATTAAATGTTGAAAGGTCTAAAATGGAGCAGAAGTGCTCTTAGATGGAGAGGCCAGATCCAGCTGCTGAATGGCCACCACATTTAAGAGAGTGTGAGAGAGGAATGAGTCAGAAACACTTTGGAAACAGAGAGGAAAATTTAAAATAGATGTGCGATTAGAAAGCCATGAAAACAATAAAAATCTAAAGTAAGATGGGCCAATATCTGGCAATAGTCTTTATTTATTTATTTAGTTAGTTAGTTATTACTTTTTTTCAAGACAGAATCTCGCTCTGTCACCCAGGCTGGAGTGCAGTGGCGCAATCTCTGCTCACTGCAACCTTTGACTCACTGGTTCAAGTGATTCTTCTGCCTCAGGCTCCTGAGTAGCTGGGACTACAGGCGCCCCCATCACACCTGGCTAATTTTTGTATTTTTAGTAGAGACGGGGTTTCACCACGTTGGCCAGGATGGTCTCCATCTCCTGACTTCGTGATCTGCCTGCCTTGGCCTCCCAAAGTGCTGGTATTGCAAGTGTGAGCCACGATGCCCAGCCAATAGTCTTTATTTTTATCCTATACTCTCTCTGGTTTGAAAAACAGTGGTGCACAAACTGATTATGCTTTTCAAACTCCTTTAATTTGGGGTTGTTTAGTATTTCTCAGTCTACTGCATAAAATTCAGTGTCCATCGGGGTTGGCAAATTGGGTTGAACTTATTCGCTAACTCTAGTGGGATGACAGTAGCCCCCTGAGGGCCAGTGATGAGAATTGTGGGGCTCATCTGGACTCAGCAGGACAGACTGCTGTGATCCATTAGCAATGTCTGCCCCTGGGAGAGGAAGGGAGTGGGTGGCACGTATGTAGACTAGGCCTGACCAGGTGTGCGGGTGAGTGAAGAGGGCAGTTTGGACTCAGTTCAGGGTTGCTCTTATTCTGACTTACAATCAAAGCTGCTAAATAGCAATGTAAAGGATTTACTCTTGATAAAGGTTTAGATGGAAAGAAATGGCTTCTCTCTGCCTTGTTTTCTCATGGAGGATCACTTCAGTCTGGTGGCCTTGGCAGCCTGCATGCAGGAAGATGACCCCAGGTCACTCAGAGTACAGAGAACTGTGGGCCTATTGTCTCTTCTGCCCTGGCTACATCAGCACTCAGAGACAGCTTATGTGACCTACTAAGGCTTTCATTCTGCCCCTTGCAAGCTGCATGTCCCAGGCCTAAGGTCTGCGTCATAGGACCTCCGCTGCAGGGTCTGGGGATTCTCCACTTACATCCACTACCCATGGGTAGGCCGGACGATGGCTCACCACAAACCACACTGCACCACACAGTGTCCATGCCACATAGTAGCTCTCAGAATGGCATCCAGGAGATCTGTGAACCTCATTTGGATGCAAAGCTGCTTCTTGAAGTCTAATTGATTGTCATAAAGAAGTTCGTATGTCAGACAATTTTGTTTTTAGAAGTTCGACATTTTCTGATTTTCATTTGCCTTAGAAAAGTGGGATGGCCTAAACATTGTTTTATCAGCAGAGAAAGGAAGAAGTGGGGGCAGGTGGTTCTTTGGGATCATTTTCTCAATAAACCTTCATAATAATGGTAATTGCTAACATTTATTGAGCACTTGCCATGCATGAAACATTGTCTATTTTATATACGAAGGTGCTGAGGCTTAGGAGAGGTTACTTTCTCAAGGACACACAACCAGAAAGTTAAGATTAGATGTGAAACCAAGCCAGTTGGACTGCAGCACGCACACCCTCACTCCCTGCTCTGCACTCCTCCCAGTGTTGTGCGGGTATGCATAATTGTTCCAGCAGATAAGGCCAAATTCTTTTGATCCTGCCTGGTGATCTGTTAAACAGTCTTCATAGAGAACTAAAGTAAAATATTTTGGTTGTCCATTCTCTTCCTCTTATCTCACGTGTGACCTTCGGATAATGTGACCCCTGCAAATGTCATATTTACAGATTATTCAAAAAGTTTAAAATATGGGATAACGTTTCCCCTCTGCTTTTCATTATTTGATTTAGAAAAAACTCATAATGAGACAAAAGAAATTGGTAACCTCTAACCTCAATAAACTTACCTGATGCCAGATGTCTCTTTTATTTAGGTTAATATATAGAAGCAATAGATATGTTAATTCTCTTCCTCCTTTAGTTGATATATTGTCGTTTGAACTACAAAAGTTCAGTATCCACTCTTATTAGCATCTTGGATTCTTTGTCAGTTGACTTTACTTTGTTGCCGCAGCAGGCAGCCTCTCACGTAACTCTGTATTCTTGGGTTTTATTGCTAGAGATGCACTAAGCACTTTTATAGTTTTACTGTGCATTCTCTTCAAGGCAAAACTGTTATGTCTCTACTGATATGCACTGTCTATAGGACATACCATTAAAAATCAACTTGTCACTGAGGAGTCTGAATCTGGGAATAGAATTACTAATGTTTCCGGATTCTAGTGAGGATCATGGAATTAAATTTGGTGATTTCAAGTTTGGGTTATGAATGCCTTTTAGCTATGTGAGGTTAAAATGGTTGAAATTTGGTAGTGTAAAAAGTCACTGGTTTATTAAAAATGGGTTTTTACCAGGACTCTCCTTGGTTCTCTTCAGTCAATTCCATTAGAAAATCATTAGCTGTTTACATAAATAATTGCAAACTGCTAGCAGGTAATGTGGAGATCTTAATCTTTTTTTTTTTTTTAAGTGGAACTTAAAATGTATGTCTAGATAAATTTTTTTCTCTTCTTTTCTCCCATCCACAATCCCTGCCCCCCTTGCCTCCTTTAGACAGACAGCAAGAAGAAACAAAACCAGAGGAGAAGAATGGAGCTGGATTGTCTGTGAAGACCCTGCCAGGCTGCAAAAAAGCTGCATTCGTAATGCAGAGAATGCAGCTGGAGGAGCTCTTTGATTTAACTGTTGTTACTGAAATCTGTGTAGCATCAAGTGACTTAGAGCAGGAAGTTATCTTAGAATTCTGGAAAGATTCAAGGTGATTAGACAGTTGAGGAGTAAGAGTTCAAAGCCAGGACCACTCATTTCAGGCAAGGCTTGGGCAGTGACGTAAATCCTTAGCCAAGAGCTATAATAGTCTTCTTTAGGCTCCCTGAAGATAGGAGCCAGATCTTAATCCTTTCTGCATCTACAATGAATTGTATAGAACAATAGTAGGTGCTTCATGAGTAGCTGTCAGATGATGGCTTTGTGTATCACCAAAGGATGGGCCTTTCTGTCCCCTTGCAGCTCTGGTGCTCATGGATTAAATTGTTTGGTCCCTTTCAGTTCTTTCCATACCTGGCTTATTGGATACTCTCAACTACATAGTTGGAACCCTCCTTTTCCCATGCAGTAGTGTCTCCCATAAAGACTTTTTGGCTAGATTCTGTAACTTGTCAGCCATTTTTGATTACAAGAATAGTTCTTATTCTATTATTTAAGACTCATGCCTCTTCATTCTTAAAATTCAGTTTTGTGTGTGATTCAGATCTTGAGTCCTCCCCTCTCTCCAGCATAGGCTAGTGCTGTGTTCTAAATGTTTGTGTCCTCCTGAAATTCGTATGTTGAAACCTAATCTCCAATGCAACAGTATTAAGGACTAGGGTCTTTAGGAGAGTTCATTTGCCCCTTTCCCCATGTGAGGACACAGCTACAAGCGCCACTTATGAAGCAGAGAGTGAGCTCTCACTAGACACCAAATCTGCTGACCTCTTGATCTTGGACTTCCCAGCCTCTAGAACTATGAGCAATAAATTGCTGTTGTTTATAAATTACCCATGTGCGGGCCAGGCGCAGTGGCTCATGCCTGTAATCCCAGCACTTTGCGGGGCTGAGGTGGGAGGATCACAAGGTCAGGAGATCAAGACCATACTGGCTAACACAGTGAAACCCTGTCTCCACCAAAAATACAAAAAATTAGATGGGCGTGATGGTGGGCGCCTATAGTCCCAGCTGCTCAGGAGGCTGAGGCAGGAGAATGGCGTGAACCTGGGAGGTGGAGCTTGCAGTGAGCTGAGATCACACCACTGCACTCCAGCAACGGAGTGAGACTCCGTCTCAAAAAAGAAAGAAAAATACTCATTTGCTTAAGCAGCTCAGAAAGATTAAGACAGCTACAGTTGTGGCTTTAATGACTTCAAATATGTGTATGTGTGTCTGTTTCTGTCGATACACATGCATGTGTGTGTGTAAGTGTGCATGATGTATGTGTGTTGGTATACATGTATGTAACTGTGACTTTGTATAGGTGTAGGTATGTGTGTACGTGACTATGTATTTATGGCCAGGAGTTGGTCTGGTTTTCACACATCTCCTCCCTCTTCTACGAACTAACTTCTCCAAGGAACTGGGGGAGGGAGAAGAAAAGGGCGAACATTTCTCTGCCATCCTGCACAAGTTTGCATGCTCTGCTTGATTGGCTGTGTTGCTCTGTTTTCTCAATGTCCATGTAGGAGTGATATGGATGATGGTCATTGCCATTTTCCACTGACCAGGGACTCGATTTCAAGTAGTTCCCCAAGTATTAGCAGGTCCTTTCAAGATACAGCTAGATCTTGCAGCAGACCCCTGGCTGGTCCTGTTCCACTGCATTTCTCATTGTCCTTCCTGCTGTGACTGTCCCCAGTCTTTGCTATCATCTGGAGCTAACTCAGTGCAAGATCCATTCTCTATACCTTTCTCCTCCAGGAATTCAAGGGGGGTGATCTTGGCTTCCTCTTCCCTGGCAGTCTCATGCCTGCCTCTCCTGCCCTGTCATGTCACGTCTCCATAATTCTCTTTTACATGGTCACAAGCAAGGTGACAGATCATCACATCTTCTAGCTATGCAGTCATCTAACCAAAGAATGAAAGACTGATCTCCTCTTCCTTCAGTCATTCCCGTTTTGACCAGTGAGTCTCCTGAGGCCCCTGACTGGATGAGCAGAGGGAATAGTTTCAAACACTTCACTCCCCCTAGTGCCACGTCCTTGCTCTAAATACCTGCTTTATACTGACTGGGGGATTGCAAGGGAGGCAGTTAGTGATAGGGCCAGTCCAGAGGTACTTCTTGGTACTTCTCATAAGCTCTGGAGTGAGATGACCAGCCCTAAATAGTGGCACACTTAAAATGTGACAGATTAAGTACCTTTGGTCCTAAGCATTGGGCCTTAGCTGCAATTCTAAGACAATAAGACAAGTCCTGGTATATTTTTACACAGACTTTAGATGTGCATTCTAACTGTTTGTAGCCAAACTACCCTTACCTAAAAAAGAGCACAGCATAAGAACTAAAAGGAGAAGCAAAAGCTAGATAAAGAATAGAATGAAACAAATACAAAATGAAAAGCAAAATATTAATATGTTATTTAGTACACATACCATAAACTTGGGTCCCTTTTAATGGTAATAATAGCTTTTATGTGCCATTACTGTTCCAAGTACTTGACATGAATGATCTCATTTAATACTTGCAACAATACTATAAGTTCATTTATTTTATTTTATTATTATTATTATTATTATTATTGTTTTTGAAATGGAGTCTTGCTCTATTTCACGCAGGCTGGAGTGCAGTGGTGCAATCTCGGCTCACTGCAACCTCCGCCTCCCAGGTTCAAGTGATTCTCCTGCCTTAGCCTCCCAAGTAACTGGGACTACAGGTGCACACCACCATGCCCTGCTAATTTTTGTATTTTTTTTTTTTATTAGAGACGGGGTTTCACCATATTGGCCAGGCTGGTCTCGGACTTCTGACCTCATGATCCGCCTGCCTCGGCCTCCCAAAGTGCTGGACTTACAGGCATGAGCCACCACGCCTGGCACAATAAGTTCATTTATTATTATCAATGTAAAGATGAGGCAATGGAGACAGAGAGAGATAACCTACACTTGGATGCCAAAGAGTGCATCAGCAGCAAATATAGTAAAAAGATATCAAGCTGCTTTTCCTAATTAGCACTCTATGGGTGTGTGATGGTTAATTTTATGTGTCAACTTGACAAACATGGGATGCTCAAGTGTCTTGTTAGGCACCATTTCTGGGTGTGTCTGTGAGGGGTGTTTGGAAAATAATAGCATCTGAATCAGACTTAGTGGAGCCTATTGCCTTCTCCAATGCGGGTGAACAACATCCAATCCACTGAGGGCCTAAATAGAACAAAAGACAGAAGGAGGGAGGATTTGTTTCATTTCTGCCTTCCTGCTTGAGCTGGGACCTTGGTCTTCTTCTGCCATTAGAGTGGGACGTATACCATTGGTTCCCCTGGTTCTAGTGCCTTTAGACTCGGGCTGAAATTACATCATTAGTTTCCTGGGTCCCAGCTCATAGCAACAGATTATGGGATGTCTCAGCTTCCATAATTATGTGAGACAATTCTTCATTAAAAATATGTATATGCGACTGGGCGCGGTGGCTCACGCCTGTAATCCCAGCACTTTTTGGGAGGCCGAGGCGGGTGGTTCACGAGGTCAAGAGATCGAGACCATCCTGGCTAACACGGCGAAACCCTGTCTCTACTAAAAATACAAAAAAATTAGCTCGGCGTGGTGGCGGGCGCCTGTAGTCCCAGCTACTCAGGAGACTGAGGCAGGAGAATGGCGTGAACCCGGGAGGCGGAGCTTGCAGTGAGCGGAGATTGCACCACTGCACTCCAGCCTGGGAGACAGAGCAAGACTCCGTCTCAAAAAATACATATATATATAAAATATATATGTATATGCATATATTCTATATATTATATGCATGTATATTATATATAATATATGTATGTAATTTTGGTTCTTTCCAAAGAACCCTACTATTACAGTGTGCCAATTTCCAAAACCACTTTTAGGTCATTGTAGCAAAATCTAAAAATTTTACTTGTTTAGCATCAAACCCTTCCAAAAGACAGTGCGAGTGTAGTGGTTAAGAGCACAAATTCTGGAACTGGACTACATGAGAGCAAATCTCAGCTCACCTTCTACTAGCTGGGTGGCCATTTACAGCTGGGGTCCCATCACCTCAGTTTCCAGTAAGCAAGTGTTAATATTTAGCCTAAAAGGCTGTTGGTAGAATGAAGAGAATTGGTATGTCTAGAGCCGCACTGTCAAATAAAAGTAGTGTGTGAGGTGTAGGTGTAGTTTAAAATTTTCTAGAGTAGCCACGTTAAAAAAGAAGATGGAAAAAGAAACAGGTGAAATGAATTATAATAGGTTTTACTTAACCCAATATAGGCCTACCTGATTTTATTGTGCTTCACAGATACTGTGTTTTTTTGCAAATTGAAGGTTTATGGCAATCCTGCATCAAGCAAGTCTATTGGCACCATTTTTCTTTTTTTTTTTTTTTTTTTTTTTTTGAGACGGAGTCTGGCTCTGTTGCCCAGGCTGGAGTGCAGTGGCCGGATCTCAGCTCACTGCAAGCCCCGCCTCCCGGGTTCACGCCATTCTCCTGCCTCAGCCTCCCGAGTAGCTGGGAGTACAGGCGCCCGCCACCTCGCCCGGCTAATTTTTTTTGTATTTTAGTAGAGACGGGGTTTCACCGTGTTAGTCAGGATGGTCTCGATCTCCTGACCTCGTGATCCGCCCGTCTCGGCCTCCCAAAGTGCTGGGATTACAGGCTTGAGCCACCGCGCCCGGCCGGCACCATTTTTCTAACAGCACATACTTAGCAACTTTGTGTCACATTTTGGTAATTCTCATAATATTTCTAACCTTTTCATTATTATTACATCTGTTATGGTGATCTGTGATCAGTGATCTTTGATGTCACTATTGTAATTTTTTTTTTTTTTTTGAGACATTGTCTTACTCTGTCACCCAGGCTGGAGTGCAGTAGCGTGATCTCAGCTCTCTACAACCTGCATCTCCCAGGTTCAAGAGAGTCTCCTGCCTCAGCCTCCTGAATAGCTGGGATTACAGGCATGTGACACCACACCCTGCTAATTTTTATATTTTTAGTACAGACGGTCTTTCACCATGTTGGCCAGGCTGGTCTTGAACTCCTGACCTGAAGTGATCCACGCATGTTGACCTCCCAAAGTACTGGGATTACAGACGTGAGCCACCACACCCGGCCACTATTGTAATTGTTTGAGAGCACCGTGAACTGCACTCTCATAAGATAGGAAACTTAATTGATCAACGTTATGTGTGTTCTGACTACTCCACCAACCAGCCGTTCCTCCATCTCTCTATCCTTTACCTTGGGCCTCTCTACTCCCTGAGATACAACAAAATTGAAATTAGTCTAATTAATAATCCTATAATGGCCTCTGAGTGTTTAAGTGAAAGGAAGGGTTGCATATCTCTTACTTTAAATCAAAATCTAGAAATAATTAGGCTTAGTGAGGAAGGCATGTCAAAAACCAGGACAGGCCAAAAGTGAGGCCTCCTGTGCCAGTCAGTCAAGATGTTAATGCAAAGAAAAAGTTCTTATAGAAATTGAAAGTGCTACTCCAGTGAATACCCGAATGATGACAAAGTCAAACAACCTTATTGCTGATATGGAGAAAGTTTGAGTGGTCTGGATAGAAGATCAAACTAATGACAACCTTCCCTTAAGACAAAGCCTAATCCAGAACAAAATCCTAACTCTTCAATTCTATGAAAGCTAAGAGAGGTGAGAAAGCTGCAGAAGAAAAGTTTGGAGCTAGCAGAGGTTGGTTCATGAGGTTTTAGAAAAGAAGCTGTCTCTATACCATAAAAGTGCAAGGGAAGCAGCAAGTGCTGATGTAGAAGCTGCAGTAAGTTATCCAGAAGATCTAGCTAAGATCAATGACGGGCCAGGCGTGGTGGCTCACACCCGTAATCCCAGCACTTTGGGAGGCCGAGGCAGGCAGATCACCTGAGGCCAGAAGTTCGAGACCAGAGTGTCCAACATGGTGAAACCCTGTCTTTACTAAAAATACACAAATTAGCCGGACGTGGTGGCGGGCGCCTGTAATCCTAGCTATTTGTTAGGCTGAGGCACTGGAATCGCTTGAACCCAGGAGGCAGAGGTTGCAGTGAGCCAAGATCGCGCCACTGCACTCCAGCCTGGGCAACAGAGTGAGACTTTGTCACACACACACACACACACACAAAAAAAAATCAGTGATGGAGGTGGCTACACTAAACAACAGATTTCCAATGTAGACAAATCAGCCTTCTATTGGAAAAAGATGCCATCTAGGACTTTCACAGCTGTAGTGGAGAAGTCAATGCGTGTCTTCAAATTTTTGAAGGACAGGTTGACTCTCCTGTTAGAGCCTAACACAGCTGGTGACTTTACACTGAAGCCAATGCTCAGTTGCTATTGCAAAAATCCTATGGCCCTTAGGAATAATGCTAAATCTACTTTCCTGTGCTCTATAAACGGAACAAATACCTTAGATGACAAAACATCTACTTATGGCATGGTTTACTGAATTTAAGCCCACTGTTGAGACCTACCACTCAGAAGAAAAGATTGCTTTCAAAATATTACTAGTTATTGACAATGTACCTAGTCACCCAAAAGTTCTGATGAACATGTACAGGGAGATTAATGTTGTTTTCACGCCTGCAAATACAACAACCATTCTTCAGTCCACAGATCAAGGAGTCATTTTGATTTTCAAGTCTTATTATTTAAGAAATACATTTCTTGGCTGGGTGCAGTGGCTCACGCCTGTAATCCCAGCACCTTGGGAAGCC
Organism: Theropithecus gelada; assembly: GCF_003255815.1. Taxonomy (NCBI): domain Eukaryota; kingdom Metazoa; phylum Chordata; class Mammalia; order Primates; family Cercopithecidae; genus Theropithecus; species Theropithecus gelada. Next base: position 41,240,103 of record NC_037672.1, read on the forward strand.
GAGGCAGGCAGATCAAGAGGTCAGGAGTTTGAGATCAGCCTGGCCAACATGGTGAAACCCCATCTCTACTAAAAATACAAAAATTAGCTGGGCGTGGTGGTGTGCACCTGTAGTTCCAGCTACTTGGGAGACTGAGGCAGAAGAATCGCTTGAACCCAGGAGGCAGAGGTTGCAGTGAGCCGAGATTGAGACACTGTACTCCAGCCTGGGTGACAGAGCAAGACTCCATTTCAAAAAAAAAAAAAAAAGAAAAATATACATTTCGTAAGGCCGTAGCTCCCATAGATCATGATTCCTCTGATAGCTCTGGACATAGTAAATTGAAATCCTTCTGGAAATGGTTTACCATAATAGATGCCGTTAAGAACACTTGTGAATCATGGGAGGAGGTCAAAACATCAACATTGAAAGAAGTTTGGAAGAAGTTAATTCCAGTCCTCAAGGATGACTTTGAGGAGTTCAAGACTTTAGTGGAGGAAGTAACTGCAGATGTGGTGGAAATAGCAAGAGAACTAGAATTAGAAGTGGAACCCAAAGTTGGGACTGAATTGCTGTAATCTCATGCTCAAACTTGAACAGATTAGGAGTTGCTTCTTATAGATGAGCAAAGGTAGCGGCTTCTTGAAATGAAATCTACTCCTGATGAAGATGCTGTGAACATTGTTGAAATGACAGCAAAGGATTTAGGATATTCCATAAACTTAGTTGATAGCGCAGTGGTAGGGTTTGAGAAAAATGACTACAAATTGGGAAGAAGTTCCACTGCGAGTAAAAAGCTATCAAACAGCATCGAATGCCACAGAGAAATCTTGTGTGAAAACAGAGTCAGTTGATGCAGCAAACTTCATTGTTGTCTTTTTTTTTTTTTTTTTTTTTTTGAGACAGAGTCTTGCCCTGTCACCCAGGCTGGAGTGCAATGGCATTATCTCGGCTCACTTGCAACCTCCACCTCTTGGGTTCAAATGATTCTCCTGCCTCAGCCTCCTGAGTAGCTGGAATTACAGGTGCCCACCTCCAAGCCCAGCTATTTTTTGTATTTTTAGTAGAGACGGGGTTTCACCTTGTTGGCCAGGCTGGTCTGGAACTCCTGACCTTGTGATCTACCCGCTCAGCCTACGAAGGTGCTAGGATCACAGGTGTGAGCCACTACTTCCGGCCTCATTGTTGTCTTAATTCAAGAAATTGCCACAGCCACCTCAACCTTCAGCAACCACCACCCTGATCAGTCAGCAGCCATCAACATCAAGAGAAGGTCTTCTACCAGCAAAAGTTTATGACTTGGTGAAGGCTCAGATGATTGTTAGTTTTTTTTTTAGCAATAAAGTATTTTTTACATTAAGGTATGTACTTTTTTTTTTTTTTGAGACAGAGTTTCACTCTGTCATCCAGGTTGAAGTGCAGTGGCGCGATTTCGGCTCACTGCATCATCCGCCCCCCGGGTTCAAGCAATCCTCCTGCCTCAGCCTCCCAAGTAGCTGGGATTACAGGCGCCTGACACCATGCCTGGCTAACTTTTTCGAACTCCTGACCTTAAGTAATTCGCCTGCTTCGGCCTCCCAAAGTGCTTGGATTACAAGTGGGAGCCACTATGCCCAGCCTAAAGTTTTTTTTTTGTTTGTTTTTGTTTTTGTTTTTCTTTTTTTTTTGAGGCGGAGTCTCACTCTGTCACCCAGGCTGGAGTGCAGTGGCGTGATCTCGGCTCACTGCAAGCTCAGCCTCCCAGGTTGCTGCCATTCTCCTGCCTCAGCCTCCTGAGTAGCTGGTACTACAGGCGCCCGCCACCGCGCCCGGCTAATTTTTTGTATTTTTAGTAGAGACGGGGTTTCACCGTGGTCTCGATCTCCTTCCCTTGTGATCCGCCCGCCTCAGCCTCCCAAAGTGCTGGGATTACAGGCATGAGCCACCGCGCCCGGCCAAGTATTTTTTACATTAAGGTATGTACATTGTTTTTTAAAAAACATAACGCTATTGCACACTTAATAGATGACAGTTGATAAAGCAGTGGCAAGGTATAGACTGCCACTGTTTTACACTAGACTACTGTAATATAAATAATGTTTATAGGCACTGGGAAACCAAAACATTTATGTGTCTTGCCTTATTGCGATATTCACTTTATTGTGGTGGTCTGGAACCAAACCTGCAATATCTCTGAGGTATGCCTGTATATATGAAATATTATCATATCGATGATGCATAATTAATATAAAGTTATTAATGAAGCCAGGCACAGTGGCTCACCCCTGTAATCCCAGCACTTTGGGAGGCTGAGGCGGGAAGATCACTTGAGGCCAGGAGTCTGAAACTAGCCTGGCCAACATGTTGAAACCCCGTGTCTACTAAAAATACAAAAATCAGCCAGGTGTGTTGGTGGCCAATTAGCCAGCTACTTGGGAGGCTGAGGCAGGAGAATTGCTTGAACCCCAGAGGTGGAGGTTGCAGTGTGCGGAGCTCCTGCCACTGCACTCCAGCCTGAGCAACAGACCAAGACTCCATCTCAGAAAAAAAAAGTTATTAATGAGATATTTTAGGTTCTTGTTTTGTGCCGAGTTTTTGGAATCTGGTGTGCATTTCACACTCAAAACGTGCCTCAATTTGCACAAGTCTTAATGCATATGCCTAATAGTCACATGCGGCTGGTGGCTGCCCCAGTAGAGGCACATGGTGAGTGTTACAGGAGGGTTAACTATTATTTTACCTTCCAATTTTTAAAAATTGATTGTTTCTCTTTTTCTCCACTGCCACACCTTAGACCAGTTTTTCATCACCTTTGCCTGGAGAGATGTATTAGCCTCCTCACTTGGCCTCCCCACATTCACTAGCCACGGCTCCCTACCATCTATTCTTCATACTGAAGTCCAGGAATTCCTTCCAAAATACATGTCTGGTCGTATCCCTGCCCCAGTGCCCCTGAGCCTTCCCTGAACCACTCTCCTGCCTCTTGGGCCTTCAGGCACTAACCTTCCTTCAGCGCCATTCTCCTTCCTTAGTCCTTGGAGATGCCCCGTTCATACCTCCTTTCTCCTTTCTATCTGCCTCAGGAAGCATTTCCTACTAGTTTCCAGTCTCTTGTCAAATGACTTTGTTAAAATGCTGTCATACAATCATGTTTTTTTTTTCTCCAAAGCTCTTGTCTCTACTTGTAATTTTGTTTTCATTTGTGGAATCAATTAATTAGCCTGTCTCCTGCCCCTACTAGACTGTAAATTCCTTCAGGGCAGGCAATGGATTTGTTTTGTTCACCATTTTGTCTCCTCCACCTAGCCCTACGCCTGGCATCTTGCAGGCCCTTGTGAAATAATTTGAATAACTAATTGAAATCAGCAAATATGTAACTATTGTTACAAGACCTTACAAAAACAGAATGAAGGGAATTTAAAACAAGGAGAGAAATGCCACATTGTCAGCTTTTAGTTTAATTTAAAATTGTAAAGGGTAAGAACAGAGGGATTCTAGAATAGAATAATGCACCATGTAATAAGATTCAGAAAACTTCACAAACATGGAAATATGAACATTTAGACTGACATAAGGCAGAGGCATGAGCAGACTGTGCCCTTTACCACCCCAACTATATAAAATAAAAGGAGATGGGGAAGAGGAAGGAATATTGTGAGCCATATTTTACTTCTCTCATCCTTGAAAACTTAAGTATTTGATGGGCATGGAGAAGTCTGGGTGGTAAAGACAGAATGATCCCTCTCTAACACAGATTTACATGATAGTCTTGCTTCCAAATATTCTGTACTCTTTTCTCTGTAACAGTTGAACTATCATGGAAATTCCAGTATCTCAGCAAGTCAACAACATATACTTATGTTTTCCATATGCCATGTGCTAGGAATACAGTAGAAAACAATATGGCTGTAATCTCTGTCTTTTATAGTGTGGATTTAGGGATGTTATTAACCTCTTATTTCCTTCCCTCTTAATTCTATGTTAGTTGAGCTCAGATGCCAAGAACTAGGTGAGGATTAAAGTACCATGTCAGGACATGTAAGAAAAGTGGCAGTAAAGGTAGTTCAATGAATCTCACTAACAAGATAAGAAACTCATTCTTCCCTAAAGAGAGAGAGAGGGTAGTGACAATGGAAAGAAAGGGAGAAGAATGCTCCCACATTTCTCCTTCCTAGAGTGTGGAGTGAATAACTGTTCCTTTCTAAGAAAACATGAAGAATCCGTAAGAACCTCCACTCATTTCTAACATGAAGCTTCTGGCTCATCTATTGAGTAGAGAGAGAACACTAGAAAGTGGAGTATGTTGGAGGGAGCCAGAGAGAGGATGAATTTCTATTTTGGATGAGCTACATCCTGGTACCATAATACATTCATCCCCAAATCTCAGGGACTTAACTCCACAAAGGTTCAGTTCTTAATTCTTGTGCACACGATGTCTGTTATGCGTTTGCAGCAACCTTCCAAGCAGTGAAAGAAATCCACTCACTTTCATCTTGTGGTTCTGTTACCCTCACCAGGGCTTCTGGATTGCCAGGAGCTGTGAGATCCTTGGCATTCACAGCCTCTGCATGGAAGGGACGTATAGCTGTCTTGTTCACAGTCCATTGTGCGGGGCTATCACGTGACTTTTCGTAACTACAAGAGGGCTTGTGGTGTTATTCTCTGTGTCCAGGAAGGAGGACAGACGGATGTTCGTGAGCACTAAGAATGTCCATCACATAGATGGTGCATTTACAGTACCTGTGAAATATCCAGGTAGAACTATCCCCTAGGCAGTTGTATAGATGGGTCTGCAATGGCGCATCTCAAACATGTGGTGCATAAGACTCATCTCCAGGACTCTATAAAAGATTCAGATTCCTCCGTCCAACTCAGAGATTCTAATTCAGTAGGTCTGGAGTGAGGTTCTGGAATCTGAATTTCCAGACTCTGTAGAGACCAAAATTTGATACACACTTGTCTAGAAAATTTGGCAGTACGTGGATGATTCTTGCTGCCTCTCGGGGAGAGGCAATCATCTATGGAAAGAAGACAGCAGGGTGAGAAAAGGAGAAGTAGACTGAGGCCTGGGAAATACAAAGGGGAGAGTCTGTTTCAAGAATTAGGGTGGGCTGCCCATTTATGGCAAATGCTGCTGAGAGGTCTTGTAGGATGAGGACTGAAAAGTATGCATTGCCTTTTTCCCCTCCCCCGAGACAGACTCTTGCTCTGTCGCCCAGGCTGGAGTGCAGTGGTGTGATCTCAGCTCCCTGCAACCCGCCTCCCCAGGTTCAAGCAATTCTTCTGCCTCAGCCTCCTGAGTAGCTGGGATTACAGGCGCCCTACACTATGCCCGGCTAATTTTTGTATTTTTAGTAGAGATGGGGTTTCACCATGTTGTCCAGACTGGTCTCGAACTCCTGACCTCGTAATCCACCCGCCTCAGCCTCCCAAAGTGCTGGGATTACAGGCGTGAGCCACCAAGCCCAGCCGGATGCATTGTCTTTAATGACAAGGAGGTTTCCCATAACCTTAGCAGGAGCTGTTTCACCTTACCAGGTCCTGTTTGTTGAAGAGTGGGTGGGAATAGAGCACCCGTGTGGACCATTCTTCGAGGATGTTTCACCGTAAAGAAGAGAAGAGAGGGAGGTATCTGAAGTGGGTGGGGTGGGATCAGGGGAACTTTTTAAAAAATGTAAGTGAGACTAGAAAATGATTAAGTGCTAATAGGAAGGAGAAGTTGAAGAAAGAAGACAAGAGATCATCACTAGATTTCCTGAGAAGACAGGAGGGTATGGGGTATTGAGAACACTTTGGAAGGATTTGTTCTAGCTCGGCAGGGGAACACTCCTTCATCATCAAAGGAGGGAAGGAGGAAGTAATAGTTTTGGGGTGCTCACTAGAATCACCTAGGAAGCTTAAAAATGTGTGTACTGTTGCCTGCTTTCTGCCCTAAGATTCTACTTTAATTGATCTGCCTTACAGCCTGGATGTCAGGATTTTAAACAGGCTCTCTCAGATGGTTCTAATGAATAACCAAGACTCCGAGGTTTCCACTGGGTTTGAAACAGGTCTGCTTAGGATTTTTGTAGATGCTTAGGTCACAGCTTAGGCAGCACTTCCTTAGAGAAGACATCCAGGGCACGCATTAAGTTAGGCCCCTGGATCTATGGTCCTATAGCACTGTACTTACTCACTACCTTTACTTCTAATTTCTTGCAGAAATCATGTCTTCCTACTAGATGGTAAGCTTGTCGGGACCACATCTGTCCTGTTTACTACTGAATCCCAGCTGGCAGAAAGCAGCCACTTCATAATATATTTGGAGCAAATGCATCGATCGGACCATCATGTGTAAGGGAGGTCACAGGATGAAGGAACAGTGTGGTGACCTGGGACACCATGCCACGCTGCTGCAACTGTGTCTGTCTGTGGCTGTGTGTGCGTGCTCTGCACCCCTAGATGAACTCACCAACAGCATCTACGGAAAAGCCCATGGAACTGCTGCTGCCAAGCAAGGGTGATTAAATGTAGGGTGATAACAATAGTGAGTGTTTCTTGTGTCATCAAGCGTATTTTATTTGTATTTTAAAGGTGTTTGAAGTGCAAAATTACGGCTAGGCATGGTGGCTCACGCCTGTAATCCCAACACTTTGGGAGGCCGAGGTGGGCGAATCACGAGGTCAGGATATCGAGACCACCCTGGCTAACACGGTGAAACCCTGTCTCTACTAAAAATACAAAAAATTAGCCAGCCGTGGTGGCGGGTGCCTGTAGTCCCAGCTACTCGGGAGGTTGAGGCAGGAGAATGGCATGAACCCAGAAGGCAGAGCTTGCAGTGAGCCGAGATCACGCCACTGCACTCCAGCCTGGGCAACAGAGCAAGACTCCATCTCAAAAAAAAATAATAATAATTAACCAGGCGTGGTGGTACATGCCTGTAGTCCCAGCTACTTGGGAGGCTGAGCCATGAGAATCACTTGAGCCCGGGAGGTGGAGGTTGCAGTGAGCTGAGATCACGCCAATGCACTCCAGCTTGGGCGACAGAGTGAGACTCCGTCTCAAAAAAAAAGAAAAAAAGAAAAAAGAAAAAAAAGAAGTACAGAATTACTTAAAGTCTGATTTGTTGCAAAATGAGTACAGGTACTAGAAAAGGAGTCTTTTCATGAGACTAATGAAATATGTCTCCTTGAGGAGCTATCACAATCTGCAGGTAGGTTTGTGTGCCTACATCAGTAAGAAAAGCTTTGCTTATCACAAGAAATCTTATTTCTTCAGCCTTTTTGTGTAACCAATTGTGTGTCCAATTGTGTGTAACCACAGGCTCATTCTTATTATACAGATGCAGGATGGTTGAGTATGTGTGATTCTACATTGTAATTATATAACCTAGGTGTTTACAATTTTTCTGGTAAATATTTTACATTTTGTGGGCTATGTTGAGTATGTTTCACAACTAAGCAACTCCACTACTGTAGTCCCACAGTAGCCGTAGACAGCACTTAAACAAATGAGCATGGCTGTTATATTTATTTTATTGCTGGATTGTAAGTTACCACAAACTTAGTGGCTTAAAACAACATCCACTTATCTCACAGTTTCCATGGCCAGGAGTCGCTTAGCTGAGTCCTCTACTCAGGGTCTCTCACGGCTGCAGTCGGTCAGTAAGGGCTGCAGTCTCATCTGATGTTTGTGATCCTCTTCCAAACTCCAGGATTTACTGCAGAAGTTATTTCCTTGCAGCTGGATAACTTGTGATAGCTTGCTTCTTTAAAACCCGCAGGAGAGCACGCCTCAGCAGGAGGCTCAGACAGGGCTCAGCCCATCTTTTCTGGGCTCCCCTGATTAGGTCAGGCCCACTCAGAATTATCTTTCTTTGGTTACTCAAAGTCAACTGGTTATGAACTTTAATTCTATCTGCAAAATATCGTCACCTTTGCTATATAAAGTAACATAATCACAGGAGCGACACCCCATCATATTCTCAGTCCCACCCACACTTGAGTGGAGGAGAGATTATACAGAGTGTCTATACCAAGCCATAGGAATATTGGGGCTACCTTAGAATTCTGTCTGCCACATCAGTGTTCAAATAAAACAACAAATGGATACTGAAATGTGAATAGCAGACAATTTTTCACCTGTCACAAAACTATTTTCTTGTTTTGATTATTTTCCAATTATTTTAAAATGTTATAACTATTCTTAATTTGTGGGCTTGGGGAGAAAAACAACAACAACAAACCATGCACTAGGCTGTATTTTAATTGTGGGCTGTCGTTTGCCATCCCCTGATATAACCTGAAAAATGGAAGGTGATAGCCCAGATTGCCTGGTAAGAAGTAGTTCCCATAACCAGATGTTAGATCCAGATGACATGGCTTTGCAACATGTGGGAGCAATGCTGAAGTTTAAGGGTAGCTTCTGTTGCAAGTTGCTTCCTGTGATCTGGCAGGATCTAACCTTGAAGAGACAGGAGACTGAGGCCACTGACCTAAAGGCACCTCCTGTATGAGGACATGGGGACATCTAGGAAGCCGTGCTCACCAAACATACCCCAGCTGGAAAGCCCCCAGATGCTTTCTGAAGTTGTCATCTTTGTGCTTATTGATGCAAGCTGCAGCTTCTTTGCATTTATCTGTTCCAGTGCTTATTTTCTTCAAGCCTACAAACGAATCCTCTATGGGGCTGTGCAACTTCAAATAGTCAATCAAAGATGAGAATGTTCTTTAGTTTTGCTGGAAATGTAATTCGGCAGAAATGGAATTTAGGAACAACCATTAAGAGCAACCACAGCTTTTCATATCACAAGGTACAATCATAATTTCAGATATTTGGATTGTACATCCAGGCTAATTTTCATATTATTTAAATCCAAATTTTCGACAGCACAAATAAAAACATTAACAGCGAAAAACATCCTTGTTTCAGGAGCACAGCAAAACCATAATACTACTGTGTGTAACATGAGATCTTAGAATCATACTATATTTGTCTAGCCACAAATGTATTTTGAACAATGTTAAAATGATGCTTGCAGCATGTATTTCTTCCTAAGGTTTCTGTTTTTAAAAGTCTGAGCTGGGCGCAGTGGCTCACACCTGTAATCCCAGCACTCTGGGAGGCTGAGGTGGGTGGATCACCTGAGGCCAGGAGTTTGAGACCAACTGGCCAACATGGCGAAGCCCCATCTCTACTAAAAATACAAAAGTTAGCCAGGTGTAGTGGCGGTCACTTGTAATCCTAGCTACTCAGGAGGCTGAGGCAGGAGAATCACTTGAACCCAGGGAGGCTGCAGTTAGCTGAGATCGCACCATTGCACTCCAGCCGAGGCAACAAGAGCAACACTCTGTCTCAAAAAAAAAAAAAAAAAAGGTGCTTGCCTATCTGATAGGCACTACACAAATATTAATTTGTTCAAACCTCATAATAGCCTTTTAAAGACAGTATTGTTATATATCATCCTTGATAAGAAAACTGAGATGCTGAGCACAGTTAAGTAACTTGGCCAATATCTCCTTACTAGTAACTGGCTGAACTGGGATTTGAACCCCACCAATTTCATTCCAGATTCTGTGTTCTCAACTGCTATCCTCTGCTACTTCTCCAGTATATACTACTAATAAAAATATTTTCTGAATAAGCTGACATAGTTTATGATGTACAAATAATAAGATATTTTTAATGAAAACACGGAAATTAAAAATTCTTGAAGGTGACATCTCTCCAGGTGACTAACATGCCCAATTAAGTGACCATCTTTCCTCTCATCTAAGCCTCAGCAGGCTTGCGGATTATCTTGTCAGTGTGTCATCCAATATTTCTTTTTTTTTTTCATCCAGTATTTCTAATGCTAGCTTTGGGAGTCTTTTCCAATAATGGCAATATCCGAATCTTGGTAGGGATCAGTTGCATGGTACAGATTTGCAACAATTGTATTAATAATTCATATTTTTTCAATTGATGTAGAAGTTGTTATTGTAAAATTATTCAAAATTTGTTACATTTCTATAATATGAGTGAAGACACTGAAATAATCATGCGATGTTATCAAAGACAAATTTGGTCCTATTCAAACATAAGATTTCTGATACAGATGCCTGTTCTCAGAAGAATACTAATAATGTTTTGACCATCATATGCTTAGTTTTTATCAGTTGAAAAAGTTCCATTGTCAAGACATTTTCCAATGACATTAAATCAAAACAATGCCATTGCAATTTTCCATGACACTTTTTCCAAAATGGAGGGACAGAATATTTCTCCATGTGAATCTTTGCATTTTAATCAGAATTGAGGAGAAAGATAAAAATATGAATGGTTTCACTCTGAAATAATTTTTAGAATACAATTGCTAATAATGTTAAATATTCATTGTGATGTAGATTTAGTGAAACTAATAAGGATGGGAATTGAATTACCTATCTGTAGAGGCATATATTGAAAAGCCTTTAACAGTTTTGCTTTATTTGAAACAAGCCAACAAACAAAAATTTGTTAAAAGGCTGTGAAAAGGATGACCTGAAGAAGGCATGGAATAATTTCTAGGATATTTTATATTCTGTTGTTATGGAGACTTTTAAAAACAAAATTCTTAACTTATTACTTAAATATTTGCTTACCAAGTCAAAGCAGAAGAAAACAGAATCCTCTATGAAGATTTTCATGAAAAAATATATTACTATTCCAATATTTCATACCACCTGGTATGACTGATTTATCAGATCATTTTTACTAACAACTTTTGGGGATTACTAAAGAAATTGATACAAAATCTCACTCAATAATCCAAATGAATTACTCAAACTTTCCAAGACACGCTTGGAAAAAATAAAGACAAATTCTCAATTTATAAATTGAATTCTACAAATGAGCACAAAAGTGGAACACCCTGCCATCTGCTTCAACAGGAATGATGAAAATGACAAGACAAAAATTGCATCAATCCCTCTGTAATTTTT